>NC_072455.1:573919-671419 GCF_027596085.1 Anoplopoma fimbria | reverse complement strand
TTTATAAAGCACCTCTAAAAACAGAGTTTACAAACCGCTCCGACAGACGAAACAAAATCGATAAGACATAAAGTTTAATCCTCCATCAGGATGTTGTAATCATTCAAACCCGGTCTCCTCTTCACTCTGACGGCCTCCAGGTGAGTCCTCAGACCACTGACTGTCTCACCTGTCCCTCAGGTAGCTGCTATCCCTGTCCAGAGTCCGTGGAGGTCCCGTGTTCTTGCGGTTCCACCGTCCAGTCCGTCCCTTGTGGACGAGAACGGAGCACCAGACCGCCTCGCTGCAAAGAGACCTGCAGGTAAACACACACACACACACAACACACACACACACACACACACACACACACACACACACCTGTGACGTGTCATTAACACCCCTGTGTCCTCCAGGCGTCCCCCGTCCTGCCACCACCCCAGCAGAGAGACCCACCGGTGCCACGCCGGTCCCTGCCTCCCCTGTCGGCTGCCCTGCCTGCTGCCGCTGCCCCGCTGCAGCCACACCTGTCCTCAGCCCTGCCACGACCAGGTGCTGGTCAAGTCCCAGCAGGTAGGTCGGGTTAGCTTAGCTTAGCATAAAGACTGGAAACGGAGGGGAACTGCTAGCCTGACATCACTCCTACCAGCTCCTCTAACGCTGAACGACACACCTGGTGTTTTATTACCTGAACACAAACTGAACAAACAAAAAACAAAAGTTAGCTGTGATTCTATTTACATTTTATTAGAATTACATTTTAACGTATTTTATTAATAACCGCTGAACGACAAACTAAAGAGTTTTATGAGAGATGTTTTTCTATTCACACATCTTAATTTTTACATAAAAATACTACAATTACCAAAAAAGAAGGATCACAAATAACTGCGTTTTTAATTTAAAATGTGATAAATCTTAATTTTGGTGTTTTTGTGGGAAAAAGAGTTGATGCTCTAAATAAATTATGGAAAAGAATAAATTCTGACGTAGCGAATGTTAAGTAAGTCACATGACTGATCAGCTGTTTTTACTGTCGTCGTCTTCCTGGATACAATAACAAAACTTTCTGCACAATTAAATACATAAGAAAAGAAATAATTAAGACAATAAATCAAATTAAAGTTAAGAGACTCAACAGATTAAAGCGATTTCAGGCCACAAACAAACAATTCTACAAATATGTATCTTACTTCAAAAATATAATATGCATACATAATGAATGCTTATGGTAATTAATAAGTGACGATAATGTACTACGTTTTACTGATTTTAAAATATCAAAGTTCTTCTTCCACCACTGATGAACTATTAAAACAAAGTATTATATGTATACTTTGTGTTTTTTTGTCGGAGCTCCGTCTTCGTCTATTGTCCTGTTTTCTGTCAGTGAGGATAAATAACACACACTCTTTTAAATACATGGTCCCGAGGCTGTAGCTTCCATATGTGAATTATGGTGTGTGTGTGCGTGTGTGTGTGTGTGTGTAGGTGTTAGCCGGTGTGTGTAGGTGCAGTTAGCCGGTCCGTGGGAGCAGCCGTCTGAACCGGCGTTTGTGCAGAAAGCTTTGCCGTGTCCACCATGTCAAGTACCGATACCAACGTAGGTCAACAACCACACACACACACACACACACACACACACACACACACACACACACACACACACACACACACACACACACACACACACACTCACAAAACCAACCACAAACAAATTCCAGGGTTCTTTGGTCCTGTCATGGATCATTACACCTGAGATTAAAAAACATACTGCATGCTGTGTGTGCGTGTGTTTGTGTGTGTGCGTGTTTGTGTGTGTGCGTGTGTTTGTGTGTGTGCCAGCTGCCTGCAGCTCTGTGACGCAGTGAACCACCAACACCAACCAGATGTGTGTGTGTGTGTTTTGATGTTGAGGAAACTCAGGCCAACAGACACAAACAGAACTCACACTGTGTGCGTGTGTGTGTTTTTGTGTATGTTAGTGTGTGTGTGTGTGTTCCATAAGTATTTATGTTCATGGAAAGTGAACAGACTGACAGCGTTTTGGTTTCTAACACTGTATTGTGAAGAAATATAATTTAATATACAGACAGTAGTAGTACTATATAGTAAACTGTAATATAGCATAGTACTATAGTGTAGTAGTAGTAGTATTAGAGTACAGTATAATACTAGATATAAGATATAGTATAAGGTGCAATGTAATCATAATATATGATAACATCATAACAGAATATTAAATGTAATATAGTTCACATTAAATGGAAAATAACTGAACACATGAATAGAAGTTAAATGGAGTTATCAGTCATTAAAGGGGTTATTCTAAGAAAAAGTGTAATTGAGGTAAATGGAAAATCACTGAATATAAGTGGAGGCTTCATTAATTTATTCTAAGAATAAAGTAAATGGAGGTAAATGGGAAAATAAAAGTAAATGCATGAATGGAAGTGAAGTCATTAAAAGGATTATTCTAAGCAATAAAGTTAATGGAGGTAAATGGTGAAATAACCGAATTAAATCAAACAGACAAATAAATAAGTGAAGTGGAGGCTCTACTCATCAAAGGGATTAATAAAGAATAAAGTGAGTGGAGGTAAATGTGACAAAGTGAATGTAATGATGGAGGTAAAGGGTAGAAATGATAATGAATGTGATGTTGAAGATCAATGGAAGTTAATGGCAATCAAACATTCTCTCTGTGTTTGTGTTTCAGGGCCTGTTTTGGAGAACACGAGGTAAGAACCAGTTTGTTCTGGTTTGACACTTTATCCAGTTTATCACCAGTTCATCTTTCCTTTTCAGATTGATCACTTCCTCCTCTCCTCTTTATCGGAGGTCGTCTCCTCTGTTTGGTGTTTTCTTTTCCAAAACGTCGTCCATTGTTTGTCCTTCTGACCTCGTCCTCATTCACTCTCTGTCTGTCTCTCTCTCTCTCTCTCTCTCTCTCTCTGTCTCTCTCTCTCTCCCTGTCTCTCTCTCTCTGTCTCTCTCTCTCTGTCTGTCTCTCTCTCTCTCCCTGTCTCTCTCTCTGTCTGTCTGTCTCTCTCTGTCTGTCTCTCTCTCTCTGTCTCTCTCTGTCCGTCTCTGTCTCTCTCTCTGTCTGTCTGTCTCTCCCTGTCTGTCTCTCTCTGTCCGTCTCTGTCTCTCTCTCTCTCTCTCTCGTCTCCTCTACTTCGTCCTTCTGTCTCCCTCTCGTCCATTTCATCCCATTTAGTTGCTTGGTATTCATCTCACACACACACACACACACACACACACACACACACACACACACACACACACACACACACACACACACTGGTTCACCTTCAGACGAGGTCAAACACACTTACAGATTCCTCAGAAAGACGTCTGAACTGAGTCTGAACTCTGCGTTCGTCCATCAGGTCAGCCCGGTGCCGTGTCATCGCCGCGGTCGGTTCTCCTGCAAACGACCTTGCGGACGACCTTTGACCTGCGGGAACCACGACTGCAGCCGGGAGTGTCACCTGGTTACCGACGGCAACAAGGTGAAGACCTCGATAGGATGTTGATTAATGCCGAAAGTCATACTGAGATGATTCCTAGTGGTGACGCAGTGTAGTTACATTAAACAGATACTCTGGACACTTAGTTTTATCTGGACACTTAGTTTTTATCGACACACTTTGTTTTAAAGTGACACTTTGCGTTTTATTGGGACTATTGTTTTTTATAGGGGCAATGTGTGTTTTTATCTCGACACTTTGTTTTAGTGAGACACTAGTTTTATTGGGACACTTTGCGTTTTATCGGGACAATGCAGTGCTTTTTTATCAAGACACTGGGTTTTATTGGGACAATGTGTTGAATCGGGATACTGTTTTTAATCGGACACTGTGCGTGTTATTTGGAATCTGCGTTTTATCAATTCAATACAACTTTATTTGTCCCTATAAGGACAATCATTCACAGCAGCTTGCCACACTGATCAGACCAATCAAATCAATCAATGACTCTCTATCTCTACAGTGTGAGGTGTGTGATGAGAGCTGCTCTAAGCCCCGCCCCCACGGCTGCCCTCACCCCTGCTCCCGACCCTGTCACCCCGGCAACTGCCCCACCTGCAGCCAGATGATCCGGCAACGCTGCCACTGCAAGATCAGCATTCTCTACGTGGAGTGCACGTCAGTACACACTCTGTCACAAACTGTTATTGTTTATTTTACGACTGTTTGTGCCGGGAAAGACTTTAAAATTAAGTCTTGATGTTCCTGTGGCTATATGTTGGTATTTAAACGCCTGGCGCTCATTGGTTTAGACTTAAAGAAAGAGAGAGATTAACATTGGAGATATTTTTTTTTATTTGTAAATGTGCTTCAAGTTAAAACGTGTTAAAAGCAAAAAGTGTAAAGATGCTCTCTAAGGGTGTTATGTGTCAGATGTGATCAACATGATCAACAGAATGTGAAGAGCTTACAGTGTTGATGTCAAAGACAAAGATATCCACTGAAGTTAGCATGCTAACCAGCTATCCGCGGCCCGTCCTGTACTGTAATATTACTTGTTACCTGGAGCGGCGATAGTGAGTCACTGTAGCATCCAGTCAGTCCAACATGACAGGACAAAGAAGCAAAATTACTCTCAGCATATTATGTGCAATCTGGCTTTATATTAGATTTCAATATCATCACTTTTTCTATTTTAGTTTCTATTAGGCACCAGTGTGTGTGGACTCAGTAGTAGAGATGGAAAAAGCTGTAAAAAAAAAAGCCATGTTCACTACCTGATCAGCATCAAACAGCAGTTAGAGACTAGCTGGTGAAAATAGTGGAGCATTTAGCAGCTAAAGAGACAGATATTTCCCCTCAGGAGGTGGTGGAGACCAAAAACAGAGCTAAAAGAGAGAGAATATTTGACTGATATTCATCAGGTGACACAAAGACTGATGAATCATCATGTTGATCTGTAACTGATGTGCTGATGTCGTATTCACTGCTCGTTTCTTCTGAAATCAATACAAAACACAAGTTTCTGCAGCTTTAGGTAACTTTGTTATTGATACAATCACGTTCATCTTATGATTAATAAAGTTATATTGAATTTGAGAGGATTGACAGATTGTTTTGTCTCTGCAGGAAGTTGACCTCAGCTGATCAACGGACGAAGGTGGAGTTGGGATCCTGCAACAACCAGTGTCCTAAAGAGGTGAACACACACACACACACACACACACACACACACACACACACACACACACACACACACACACACAGAACCAACGTCCTTCTATGGAGACCTTCGGCTGGGGCCCTGTTGCATCATGGAACTTGTTTATCATGCTTTGGAAGTGGAGTCACCTGACTGTCATTACTGTGTGTGTGTGTCGCTATGCAGAAGATAAAGCCTGAAGTCACACTATTCTCTTTTTCCCTCCTTCGATTCCTCTACTTTTCCTCCATCCCGATCAATAATCAATAATTGTCAGTGTCATGGCAGGAGTAACGCAATACTATCCATTCGTCTCGCTCCAATAATCAATTTAGCTCTGTGGCGCCAGACAACACACACAAACACACACACACACACACACACACAGTATCTCTGAGTGTGTTTTTACTTTCACCTGGGAATGATTTAGCTTTTTCATTCTGTCACTTACTGGCACACACACACACACACACACACACCCACACACACAGAGAGATGTTTGTTTGAAGTGTGTTCGTGTGTGAGAGTGTTTTCATAGTCTGCAGTAACTTAAGCTCCTAAAAGCCTGAACACACACTCACACCGTCGGAATAACAAACGTATACAGTGGTAGGTTTGATTTCTTCTGACAGCTCCAGCTGCTAAAATGGATTTTTTTCAGTTCAAGAATAAAGATGTAAAGAATATATATTTTTTATTTTCTATCAAAGATGGTGAAGAACCAAGATGTTTACATATGAAAGATAATAAATGTGAGAAATGGTTTGTAGCCAAAAATGTCTAATGTCAAAAACAATGATGATGTAAATCAAATTTAGACGTATGCACTGAGACGTATATAAAGATCCTTGACCTCTCGGTGCTAAAATTATGCTACGATTTAACAGAACGTGCTGCGATTCATCGGAACATGCTGCCTTTTACCGGAACGTGATGCCTTTTACCGGAACGTGATGCCTTTTACTGGAACGTGATGCGTTTTACTGGAACGTGATGCGTTTTACCGGAACGTGATGCGTTTTACCGGAACATGCTGCATTTTACCGGAACGTGATGCGTTTTACCGGAACGTGATGCGTTTTACCGGAACGTGATGCGTTTTACCGGAACATGCTGCATTTTACCGGAACGTGATGCGTTTTACCGGAACGTGATGCGTTTTACCGGACAATGCTGTGTTTTATCTGAACATGCTGTGTTTTATCGGAACGTCTTGCATTTTATTGGAACATGCTGCGTTTTACCGGAATTTGAAGAGTTTTTTGGTTGTTTATTATTTGTTTCCATCTACATATCGGAAATGTCCTCATTTTGAGGCTGCGTGTTCATTTTTTTATTCCTGCTTCAAGATGCATACTGACGGGTGCTTGAGTTTTTAGATGAGTTTTAGTCGTCCAGGAAACAAAAGCAGAGAGAGAGCAGGTTTGTTGTTTCACTGATGTAACAGGTTGGTTCATGTTTCCTTTGGAGAACCAGAGACTTTGCTGTCAGTGTTTTTCTTCTTCTTTTCTGCCTCAATGAGAACCAGAGTCTGATGTTTATTCTGTGTTTGTGTTTGTTTGTAGCTGAGCTGTGGTCATCGCTGTAAGCAGGTGTGTCATCCAGGTGTGTGTGAAGAGAAATGTCAGCAGAAGGTGAAGCTCAGATGTCCCTGCAAGAGGATCAAGAAGGTACACACACACACACACACACACACACACACACACACATTTAACACGCACACCTCCTCCCCATGTATTTATTATTGAATTAGTAATATGCTAACAGAGGGATTTAGTTTCTCTTTAATAGTCACAGCCGCTGTGTTTTTATTGAGATGCAGGATCAGACCTCAACATGTGTGAGCTTTGTTTATGTAACTTGTGAATGTGTGTGTGTTTTGTGTGTGTGTGTCTGTGCAGGAGTTCCCATGCTCGCTGTCGGATCAGAGTGTCGTTCAGTGTGTTGACGCCTGCAGAGACCAGCAGAAGAAAGTCATCCAGGTACACAAACAAACACACACCTGTACCGTCAAAGAGTGTGTCACACCTGAATACACAATAACCTGTGTGTGTGTGTGTGTGTGTGTGTGTGTGTGCGTGTGCGTGTGCGTGCGTGTGTGTGTGTGCTCAGGTAAAAGAGGCGGAGCAGAGAGCAGCTGAGGAGGAGGAGCAGAAGAAACTTCAGGTGATCATCACACATTAATTAAACAGCACTTGATGCTGTTAACGAGATTAGAACTAATAAAGTAATTAATTATTAAGGTTTTAACAACTGAGTGCTTATATTTTAATAAAAACAGTAGTTGTACACCAATCTTTTATAAATTTGAACTTAAATAGTGACTGCAACAGTAAACGATAATGTCTAATTCTCAATTAATACAATATTAATATGAATACATTTGTACTTAAATGGTGATAACTGCAATATTTAATGTTACTAACTTGATAATAATAACTTATCAGAATCAATTCCACAGTATTTAAGCTTTTATATGTATTTAATCTTTGTTAACACTATTGAAGCTTTAAGAACTTAATTGTCCATTTATAACGAGTTTACTTTTGTTTTACCTGAATAAAGTAATGTTTTTAATCTACGATAACTGATTAAAACCTGATGAATGTGTCTTTAACGAGGTCTGAAGCTCTTTTGTTTTAATGTGCGTTTGACCTCCTCAGGAGGAGCTGGAGGCGTTCGAGAAGCGTCAGCAGCGAGGAGGGAGGAGGAGCAAGAAGCGTGGGAGGAGGGAGGAGGTGGACGAGGAGGCGGGGAGGACGGGGAGGTGGTGGAGGAGGTGCGCTGTATTCGTCCTCGTCCCGCTGGGCGGAGCTCTGCTGTCCGCCGCCTCCTACTACCTCCTGACCGAGGCCTGACCCGACACGTCATCTCCTCTTTCACTTTGTTTCACTCTCTCTTGATTCTGTCAATTTATTAAGTCCTTTTATTTAATGGATGTTTTTCCATTTACAATTTTTAATTCAGTTACATTTTTTTTGGTGAAGGTTGAGTACGATTTAAAATTTAGTTTCCATGCCAACAAAGAGCTAAACATTTTATTTGAATTGTTCAACAAACTCATCAGTGTTAAATTTAGCAGTTAGAGCTGATTATTTTCTGATTTTTTTTCTGTGTTATCATCTCAATTAATTGTTTGTTCTGTCTGTCTGTAAGACCAACAGTGCAAAAATGTTTTACATTTTTAAAGTTAATTTTTAAGTCAGTGTGAAAAACTAGCGGAGTTTGTGTTTAACTTCCTGTCAGGAGGAAAACTTGCGTTGTTTTGTTTAGTTTTAGTTAGTCTTTTACTTTATTCCTGAAATGTAAAACATTGTTTAGAAGTTTAGTTGTAAACTCAATTCTCATTTTTTCTGCCTGCCTTTTTCAAATATTTGAAAAATAAAATGTATGAATTGATCACTACTTAACGAACAGGTTTGTTGTTTATCATTTTTTATATTTAATTATTGATTCAGAAGCATAAGTCCCAGTTGTGGTGCTCCGCTCAGTGTTTTCACAGTTCTTGAGACAGTAAGTGAGCTGGAAGTGTTAACAGCAGTGAACAGAGGGGGCGCTGTTCCTCTGAAGGTATTCAAACAGGTAGGACTCAAACCTCAGGAGTAACTTTATTTACACATCAAACCAGACAGGTGGGGCTTTCACTCATTTATTTCTATTAAAACTTGTTTTCTTTTAATTGTTTAGACTTGGCACAAAACCACTTTGGATAAAATCAGTTTATATGTAAATAAACAGTATCTTGTTTTTTTCTTACATTTATCTGTACATTTCTGTTCTAAGTAGTTATTTTCCAATCTTGAATTTTTCCAGTAATATTTTCAAGGATTGTTGCTAAAGATTTCCAGTCACTGCGGTTATTCCTCGGTTCATCATAGAAACTGTAAAGAACTTCTACTGATTCTCTTTGGTAACTGGGGAGAGCTACCGATAGCTAACAATAGCTATTGCTAGTTACAGATAGCTACCGGTGGCTAACGACTACTTCTGTAGTACTAACTCAAATGGCGATCTTTTCCTAAACATTACTAGGTATTTCACCATCTTTACTAAACCTAACTAGGTATTTCACCAACTTTACTAAACCTAACTCAGTATTTCACAATCTTTTCTTCACCTAAATAAGTATTTTACAATATTTTCCTAAACCTAACTAAGTATTTCGGTATCTTTTCCACCATGTCACGTGATGCCATGGAACACAAAAGTACTTTTGCCATAGACTTACATTGGAAAAACAACACCTGAAACTCAGCAAACCGCTTAATTCCAGAGATATAACACGCTAAAAAAACAGAAATGTGGAAAATGCAACAATAACTGATTGTTTTTCAAAACGCTCCCGTCTTTATCTAAACAAATGAAGTGACCCACATGAGTTTTACGCACTAGAATTATCACAAACGACAATGGAGTCTAGAATGAGTTTAAAACTTTGGAAGTTCTTCTAAGAAATGTAAAAGTCCTCACTATTCAAAAGGTCCTCACTTTGAGAGATGGTCCCCGCAAAGATAGAAAAACAAGAAGCACGTGTGTGTGTGTGTGTGTGTGTGTGTGTGTGTGTGTGTGTGTGTGTGTGTGTGTGTGTGTGTGTGTGTGTGTGTGTGTGTGTGTGTGTGTGTGTGTGTGTGTGTGTGTGTGTGTGTGTGTGTGTGTGTGTGTGTGTGTGTGTGTGTGTGTGTGTGTGTGTGTGTGTGTGTGTGTGTTTGGGTATTTAAGACACAAACAACACGAGGCTCAAGTCCCAGCATGACTGCGAGTTCTGCTTAATCCCAAGATTACAATCCGTCACGTGCAGACAACCTGTGTGTGTGTGAGAGACACACTCTCACACACACACTCTCTCTCTCTGTCCCTCTCTCTCTCTCTGTCTCTCTGTCTCTCTCTCTCTGTCTCTCTCTCTCTCTGTCTCTCTCTCTCTCTCTCTCTCTCTCTCTCTCTCTCTGTCTCTCTCTCTCTCTCTCTCTCTCTCTCTCTCTCTCTCTCTCTCTGTCTCTCTCTCTCTCTGTCTCTCTGTCTCTCTGGGGGAGGAGTCTCGGGTCTCTGTCTCTGGTCTCAGCTCTGTCTGCTCTGGTCTCTCTCTCTGTCTCTCTTCTCTCTGTCTCTCGGCTGGAGAGCTCTCGCGTGTCACCTTCTCGGAGCGACGGTGAGTGTCCTCGTGACTGTCTCTCTCTCTGTGTCTCCTCTCTGTCTCTCTCTCTGTCTGTCTCTCTCTCTGTGTCTCTCTCTGTCTCTCTCTCTGTCTCCTCTCTGTCTCTCTCTCTCTCTCTCTCTCTCTGTGTGTCTCTCTCTGTGTCTCCTCTCTGTCTGTCTCTCTGTGTCTCTCTCTCTGTCTCTCTCTCTGTCTCTCTCTGTCTCTCCTCTCTGGGGGAGGAGTCTCGGGTCTCGTGTCTCTGGTCAGAGAGCAGCTCGCGGCAGAGTGATGGTCTCGCTCTCTTCGGGTCATGTTGTCCGCGCGGCTGGAGAGCTGCCCGCGTGTCACCTTCAGCGGAGCGACGGTGAGTGTCCGCGTGACTGTCTCCTCTCTCTGTCTCCTCTCTCTGTGTCTCCTCTCTGTGTCTCCTCTCTCTGTCTCCTCTCTGTGTCTCCTCTCTGTGTCTCCTCTCTGTCTCTCTGTCTCTCTCTGTGTCTCCTCTCTCTCTCTCCTCTCTCTGTGTCTCCTCTCTGTGTCTCCTCTCTGTGTCTCTCTGTCTCCTCTCTGTGTCTCTCTCTGTCTCTCTCTCTGTCTCCTCTCTGTCTCCTCTCTCTGTCTCCTCTCTGTGTCTCCTCTCTGTGTCTCCTCTCTCTGTCTCCTCTCTGTGTCTCCTCTCTCTGTCTCCTCTCTGTGTGTCTCCTCTCTGTGTCTCTCTCTGTGTGTCTCCTCTCTGTGTGTCTCCTCTCCTCTCTCCTCCACTGTCCTCCACTGTCCTCTGTCTCTCCTCTCTGTGTCTCCTCTCTGTGTCTCCTCTCTCCTCCACTGTCCTCTCCTCTGTCTCTTTGTCAATGTCTCTGTCTCCTCTTACCTCTCCTCTCTGTGTCTATGTCTCCTCTCTCTCCACTGTCTATTCTTACCTCCTCTGTCTCCTCTGTCTCCTCTCTCTCCACTGTCTCTTCTCCTCTGTCTCCTCTGTCTCCTCTCTGTCCTATGTCTCCTTGTCTCTGTCTCCTTGTCCTCTGTGTCTCTGTCTCCTAGTCTCTGTCTCCTTGTCTCCTTGTCTCTGTCTCCTTGTCTCCTTGTCTCTGTCTCCTAGTCTCTGTCTCCTTGTCTCCTTGTCTCTGTCTCCTTGTCTCCTTGTTCTGTCTCTAGTCTCTGTTTTGTCTCCTTGTTTGTTCCTTGTTTAATTAACTAGTTTAAGTTCACTAGTTTAATTAACTAGTTTAATTAACTAGTGAATACGTTTGATAATAATGATCATTGTAAAGGATTAATATGATGTATAATAAACATTATTCTCTTTATTAATCGTCCTATAAATCATGAGACAGTCAAACTATTATTTATTTCTCTATTTCTGAATAATCTTTATTTTATTATAGTTTATTAATCTTCTGTCTTTATTCTGGGTTCATTAAATATTCACTATTTTATTTACAGCCGACGGTTCAAACTAATTCATTTTAATTAACTGTTATTGAACGTTGACGTCTTTAGTTGACTTAAAAGTTTATATAATAATTATAATAATGTTCTTATATTCTTAATTAATTAATCGTTGCAGCTTAAAGACTCATTTTGAAAGAAGTTACCCGTAAAAAAAGAAAAGTCACGGTTGTGTTCATTAAACATGAACATTGTGACTTTATTTAATTTAATTCTTGTGATATGTTTTATTATTTCTATTAAAGGTGTCAGATTTAACCCCTTTAATGTTTCAATAATAGTAATTAGTGCAGCTTTATTTCTGACTTCTACTATCAGGAGACATAATTATTAATTTATTTGCCGATTATTAGCTCGTAATTAATCGATTATAACGTCCTGCTGTCCAAAACAAAAGAATATTCAGATAATTATTATTAAAGACAAATAAAGCATCAAATCATCACGTTTGAAACGCAGAATTATCATTTGTGTTTTTAAAATGACTTTATTAATATAACAACCAGTTAAATGTGTTTATTTCTAATAAATGTTCATTTTTATGCAGAATCATTTTTACTCCACATGTCGACTCAGATATAAATAATTAATAATAATAATAATAATAATTTTATTGACTTTTCTTTTTCAATAATCCATCACTGTGGCTTATCAATGAATCTACTGATCAAACTCAATACAATTATGCTTTATAGTAAAAATCACGTTTAATTGATCTGAGAAGTTTAATTTAATGGACATTTAAAAAAAGAAAAATCTTCTTTTTATAAACAAAATGATTTCTTGATTGATCGAGACATCAAACAGGTTAATGGACAATCAATAATCGTATTGATTATAAAGGCACAGAATCAGTTTGACTAAATTAAGACATTATTATCAACGTAAACATGTTTGTGTCTTTGTTTTCAAAATAAAAGCCCATAAATAATTTAAGGCTACAGAGGAGTTTAAGGCCCACTGAAGGCTGAAATGATCAATAAGAGGGTGGATGTATCGGTGTATTGATCGGGGGTGGAGGGAGCAGCAGTTAAAGCGGGGAGGTGTCGAGTGTCGTGTCGCTTTAAAAATAACTTCAGCGAGTCCAACGGAAACTCTGAGCGGACAGAAACCCGCTATAAATAACCTGGGAGGGGGCGGGGCTTAAACTGGGCTTAAAGGGTCTCTTCCTCAGCGTCCGTCGCTAGCGTCCAATCACAGAGCTCTGATTGATGATGTCATAACCCGGTGTGTGTGTGTGTCCCCCCAGGCTCCGCCCAGAGGACCCGAGGAGGCGTGTCCTCACAAGCTGGGCTCGACCAATCACCTTCGACTTCTCCTCTACATCCTGGTTCCTACAGCCAGTCTGCTGGCTGCTCTGCTGCTGCTCAGCCTCACACTCACAGGTAACACACACACACACACACACACACACACACACACACACACACACACACACACACACACACACACACACACACACAGGTCACACACACACACACACACACACACACACTCACAGGTAAACACACACACACACACACACACACACACACACACACACACACACAGGTACACACACACACACACACACACACAGGTAACACACACACACAGGTAACACACACACACACTCACAGGTAACACACACACACACACACACACACACACACAGGTAACACACACACACACAGGTAACACACACACACACACACTCACAGGTAACACACACACACACACACTCACAGGTATTACACACACACACACACTCACAGGTAACACACACACACACACACACACTCACAGGTACACACACACACACACAGGTAACACACACACACACACACACACACACACACACTCACAGGTAACACACACACACTCACACACACACAGGTAACACACAGGTACACACACACACACACACTCACAGGTAACACACACACACACACACACACACACACACACACACAGGTAACACACACACACACACACACACACACACACACACACACACGTACACACACACACACAAGGATGACACACACAGGTAACACACACAGGTAACACACTAACACACACACACACACACAGGTAACACACTCACACACACACACACACACACACACACACACACACACACATACACATTAACACACACACACATTCTGGGTTTTGACCAATGAGATCGTTTGAAAAACCAGGTGTTTAAAGAAGGAGGGAAGGAACAGAAGAAGGAAGGATGAATGGATGGAGGAAAGAAGGAAGGAACTGAGGAAGAGTAGAAAGAATGGATCAATAGAAAGGAAATATGGAGGAAGGAAGGATTCAAGGAATAAGTGAAAGGAAAGGAAGAATAAGAGGAACGCTAGGAAGGATGAGAAGGAAGTAAGGATGGAGAGGAGGAAAGGAAGGAAGAACATGAGGACAGTGTAGGAGGAGAGATGACACATCATGTTCTAATTAATCGTGTGTGTGTGTGTGTGTGTGTGTGTGTGTGTGTGTGTGTGTGTGTGTGTGTGTGTGTGTGTGTGTGTGGTCAGTGTGTGTGTGTGTGGGGTTTGTGTTGTGTGTGTGTGTGTGTGTGTCCTCTTGTCACCATGACAGCGAGGAGTCTCTCGACCAATCAGGATCAGAGAATCCGTCTTAAACATTCAGACACAAAGAATTTCAAATATTTACACAGTTCTCTTCCTCTTCACTCTTCACTCCTCTTCACTCCTCTTTCTCCTCTTCTCCTCTTACTCTCTTTCTTCACTCCTCCTTTACTCCTTCTTCACTCCCTCTCCTCTCTTCTCCTCTTCACTCCTCTTGCTCTCTTCACTCCCTTTACTCCTCCTCTTCACTCCTCTTCACTCCTCTTCACTCCTCTTTACTCCTCTTCACTCCTCTTTACTCCTCTTTACTCCTCTTCACTCCTCTTTACTCCTCTTTACTCCTCTTCACTCCTCCTTACTCCTCTTTACTCCTCTTTACTCCTCTTTACTCCTCTTCACTCCTTCTTCACTCTCCTTACTCCTCTTCACTCCTTCTTACTCCTCTTTACTCCTCTTTACTCCTCTTCACTCCTCTTTACTCCTCTTCACTCCTCTTTACTCCTCTTTACTCCTCTTTACTCCTCTTCACTCCTCCTTACTCCTCTTTACTCCTCTTTACTCCTCTTCACTCCTCCTTACTCCTCTTCACTCCTCTTTACTCCTCTTCACTCCTCTTTACTCCTCTTCACTCCTCTTTACTCCTCTTTACTCCTCCTTCATCACTCTCTCCTTCACCTCCTTCTTTTACTCTTCATGTTCTGTTCATTACTGACTAGTCCTCTTCTTCATCTCCACATCTTCTGTCTCCTCTTCTTTACCTCTCCTCTTTGATCTCCTTCTTCCTTGTCTCCTCCTCCATCTCTCTGTCCCTGTTTGTCTTCTTCTTCTTCTTCTTTTTCTTCTTCTTCTGTTTCTTTTTCTTCATGCCTTCGTCTGCAGATGTTTTCTGTTGTTTCCTCCTCTACTCACTAACACACACACACACACACACACACACACACACACACACACACACACACACACACACACACACATTAACACACACACCATTAAACGTGTAATGGTGTGTGAAGTCTTTGTTTCTTTGCGTCTCTGGCTTCACATTTCGAAACAAATGACATTTTATTGTATCTTTCCAAAGACGTTCAGTATTCATAATGAATAAACAGAATAATATTTATATATATATACATATATATAAATATAAATTTATATATATATATATATATATATATATATATATATATATCATGTGATATTTTCTTTATTTATATTTTCCTCATTATTCTAAGAAGTGTTTATGACATGATAAAATATGCTTATATGCTTATATATATATATATATATATATATATATATATATATATATATATATATAGTTTACATTACAGGTTTTATACCGTGATTTGTATATTCAGTATATACTAAGTGACATATACAGTGATTTATTCAGCTTATATTTATATTCATATTTATATTTATATATATATTTATATTTATATTTATATATGCAGTCGGTGTAAATGTAAATAGATCCGTCTGTCTGGTTCTCCATGGTAACCAGATCACTGTGTCACTATTCATAGAGTTCACCCTCTGAACTGTGTGTGTGTGTGTGTGTGTGTGTGTGTGTGTGTGTGTGTGTGTGTGTGTGTGTGTGTGTGTGTGTGTGTGTGTGTGTGTGTGTGTGTGTGTGTGTGTGTGTGTGTGTGTGTGTGTGTGTGTGTGTGTGTGTGTGTGTGTGTGTGACCTGTTAAAATGAAGAGCTGAACTAAATAAAATAAATAACTAAACAGTTTATTCAGGTTGTCGTTCTTCTCTCTGATTGGTTCAGCCGTTTCTTCTCTCTGATTGGCTGACGGTGTTTTTCGTTGATCACCTGTCGTGTTCTTCTTCAGGTATATTTGGCAGCAGCCTCCTGAGCTTCGGCCCCCCTCCCCTCCCCGAGCCCATCGCCGACAGCGACCCTGGCTACCGTGGCAACAGCACAAACCCCTCCCCCTTCTCTGACACGGGAAACGCCACCGATTCGCTGCCACGAAACCACGACGACGACGACATCACACACTACCAGAGCGCCAGCACACCTGCTGCTACCGCCGGCGTTCCTCCAAGCTCCGCCTCCTCCTCCGCCTCACAGGCCACGCCCACCCAGCCCATCACGACGCCCCCTGATTGGCTGACCTCGGTGACATCACTGAGCAGCACCTGGCCGATCAGCAGCACCTCAGCGCCGGACTCAGGTAACCGCTACACTACGAGGACAGGAAGCAGCAAGGGTTCATGGGAAATGTGGTCTTTAAGAAAACACACACGTTTATTGTTATTATTATTCTGCAGCTGTCTCGTCCCTAAAAACTACAGATCCCAGAGTCATCAGTCTGTCTCACTGTCGTGTCCTTGGACTCCTGAGGGACAGACCGCTCCGTCCTCCGGCCCCATGATAAATCACTTCCTGTTTTTAAATTCTCCTCGTCTCCGTCTCTCAACCGTCTCTGTGTCAACGGACAGGAGAGGAGAATGCTAACGAGATAAGAGAGACAGGGAGAGAGAGACAGGGAGGGAGAGAGAGGGGGAGAGAGGGAGAGAGAGACAGGGAGGGAGAGAGAGAGGCAGAGAGAGAGACAGGGAGGGAGAGGGAGAGAGAGGGAGAGAGACAGACAGGGAGAGAGAGAGAGAGAGGGAGATAGGGAGAGAGAGAGAGAGACAGGGAGAGAGAGACAGAGAGACAGAGAGGGAGAGAGAGAGAGAGAGACAGACAGAGAGACAGACAGACAGACAGACAGACAGACAGGTAAACAGACAGTTTAGAATAAAGACGTCTTGGAGGAGATTTGATCAGAAAACATCTCGTCTTCTATATTGATTGACAGGTGTTTCTATTATTTTGTCCACTCCATTTAAATGAATGAGGGTGAGGAACCCAGTAGAACCCAGTAGAACCCAGCAGAGTTTATCTCCCACTGATGTTCCAGGTGAGTCTGATCACCTGATGACCTGTCTGTCTGCAGGCCGCTGTCAGCTGATCGTGGAGCCTCAGTGTCACATGCTGCCCTACAACCAAACATGGCTGTCCTCCTCCGTCGCCGTGGTGAAGAGCTCCGAGGTCGACATGTTGCTACGGTAACCGCATCCATCCACCAAAGACATGAGATCGATCTCCGTCTGTTTTTTATTATTTGATGATCTGGAAGCAAAGTTTCATAAATAAATACATTTTAATGAATCTAAAATTAAACTTTTCTTAACTGAGAAACGATAAAACTGAATATTATTTCAGATTATATTAATATTAATAATAACATTAATATTGATAATAATAACAATTATGTTTATATTAATATTTATATAATAATAATAATTTATATTGATATTTATAATAAAAATAATAATATTAATACTATTCATATTAATATTTATAATAATAATATAAATAATAATTTTGCTGTCTGTGTTTCAGGTTCTTCAACTACCTCAGCAGACTCTCCTGTTACAGACACATCATGCTCTTCGGATGCTCGCTGGCGCTCCCTGAATGCATCGCCACCGACAGCACGCACAACAGGTAACTAGTCTCTTAATCTTCCTGTCAGAGGTCAGAGGTCACATAGAGCTGAAGCCACTAGAGGTGTGATGCTACATAGAACATTGCGGTGCGTTCAAGATCAGTTTGTTTTCTTTTTTAGGAACAGACAGTAGTTTAAATACAGACACAGTCCTCATGCTGAGGGAACATTTAGTAAACTATTTCCTTTATAACAATAAGGTAAAATGTTTTATATATATGTATATAATATATATATATATATAATATATATAACATAAGCAACATTTAAAAAACAAAACAAACATTTTCCCAGAAGGCAACAGGTCACAACGGACTTTAAAACTGAAGAGCATCTTTTAACCCTCTGAACCCCAAAAGCAGCCGGAAGGTTTGAAAATAATGTTTTTGTTTTATCAGCAGAAGCTGTGTCAGGTTCGCATTTTCTGACCGTCCTTGAACACATCATGTGTGACGAATGTTTCCTTCAGAAAAATCAACGAACCCCAAAACATTTTATTCCACATGAATCGTTACATTTAAAAAAAAAAAAAAAAACGTTAGTTTTAAACAGATTCTGATAAAAACATTAAATTCTGAGCTCCTCAGTGAAACTATGAAGACATGATTGATTCATCTGAGACCAACAGTCATGTGACAACATGAGAAACTTGGACTGAACGTTTTTCAATATATTTTCTCAAACAGTTTTTTTTTCTCATAAAAAGTTTCACACGAAAAGAACAACAAAGCAGACTTTTCTTTTTTTGTCTTGAGGTTGATTTTTCTGAGCTTTCGTTCTGCGAATAAAGGCATCAACCAATCACGTCGTGCGGAACGGACAGATTCCAAACGTAAAACTTTATTACCTTCGAACTTCACATGACGGCTGCTGTTGGTTTAATATAGATAATCAATAATGAAGGAAATCGGTAATCCTATTATATTTACAACTACTTTGTGGTGAACAACAAGGTTTGTGAACAACAAGGTTTGTGACCATGTCTGTAGGCAGGTGGAGAGCATTCTGGGTAATGTAGGCGATCGCATTTTAACTATGAGCTGTTTTAAAAAAAGATTAACGAGTTGTTTGTTGCAGCTGAAACACACAAACGCACACACCCACATTCTGTCCCACTTACAGTCAGAACAGCTGACATTCAGCTGTGTGTGTGTGTGTGTGTTTGTGTGTGTGTGCATTTGCGCCAAGAATAACATCCTCACACTCTGAAATTTGAACACACACTTGTTCAACGTCAGTGGCTTCAACTGTGCGCGACCTCTGACCTCTGACCTCTGACCTCTGACAGGAGGGTATCTGTTGGTTGTATTGCTGCAGCTGAGATGTGTGTGTGTGTGTGTGTGTGTGTGTGTGTGTGTGCAGGCGGGTCGTGCTGCCCTGCGCGTCGTTCTGCGAGGCGGCGAGGGAAGGCTGTGAGCCCGTCCTCCAGATGTTCAACGCCTCCTGGCCCGAGTTCCTGCGCTGCTCGCAGTTCAGCAACGTCACCTTCGCTCCGTCGACACCATCATCATCATCATCATCATCATCATCATCGCCATCATCACCGACGGCAACAGCAGTCCCCGCCCCTCACGCCTGTTACACGCCGAGACAGATCAAAGGGAAACCCTGTGAGTAAACACACACGCACACACTTATGTTTACCTTCCAAACTGATCGGATGGTTCGATGACATCACTGCCCCACCCTCTCTCTGATTGGTCGGCAGCTGTGTGCGGCGGGAAGCACAACTTCCTGTGCGCGACTGGGATTTGCGTCCCTCAGAAGCTGGTTTGTAACGGGTACAACGACTGTGACGACTGGAGCGACGAGACACACTGCGGTGAGACACACACGCTTACACATACGCTGTTCCTGGGGTCCACTGTTTTTTTGGTCACTTGTGAGGACACACACATACACATCGGCTTGTTTCCGGGGTTCAACATTTTTCTGCTCACTTGTGGGGACACATATGAACATATATATGCACGTGTTTGGGGTCCACTGTTTTATAGGTCACTTGTGAGGACACACACACACTGTATTGTGATCTGTTTAAATAGCAGGGTACGTTTTTAGCCTGTTGTTGTGGTGATGAGTTTGCAGGTGATTTATTGTGGATATTTACAGCGGTGGAAGTTCCGCAACAGTTTCTGTTTGTCTGTGTGACAAAGAGGTTGTTGGCATGGCGATATAAGGACACTATAGAATAGAGACTACTGGAATGTAAAGAGAGAGAGAGAGAGTTTTCTCTCTTTGTCTGTTTATGTCTCTCGCCGTCTCTCTGACCTCTCAGAATGTTTACGGTCATAAACGTCGCACACAAGAAGGAAGAATGAATGAAAGAAGCTCTAAAAGAAGGAGAACAATAAAGAAGAGACAGACGAGGAACACCAAGAGACAAAATGAGAACAAAGAACTAAAGTGAGGCAATAAAGACAGTGTCATTCTGTGAAAAGCTCGCCCACCGGAGGGAAAACAATCAGCACCACGATAACAAAATACCTTAAGCATCTTAAAACATCTCAGCATATCAAAGGATTATATAACTTGTTTATTTTATAAATTATATCTTAGAGAAACGTTCTCAGTGATTGGTTAGAAGTGACATTTACAACAACTTGATTGAGCAGCTAGGTAAGATCATCATTTAAGCTAACACTGATAGCTTAGCTTCAACCTCAACAGTTTATCTGGACTTATTTATTAAAAATGGAGGCTCGTAGAACTTTGCTCTGGTTCGTTATCTTGCTGGCGGTTCTTCCCACCTCACTGCAGCTTTAAGGATCCTTTCTGTTGTTTACTAGCAGACAAAAGTGACAATGAAGCACCTTCAGACAATATGAAGTCAATGGAGAGAGATGGATTGTTTTTCCCTCCGATGTTGGACTTAAATGTGCTTTATCTCAAAAACAAATTGGGAAATGCAACTTTAGAATGATGAGAAAGAGACCGAAACAGAAAGACAAATTAAGACGCTTAAATGAGAAAGAAAAATAGACAAAATGACAAAACAGGAAACAAAAGTTAATAAGAAAGTAAGAGACACAAAAAACAAGAGGTGACGGACTCAGCTGGAGCTCCAGACTGAATGATTCGATGCACCTGTTGAATCTGAAACACCTAAACTCAATAACTGTCTGTCTCTCTCTCTCTCTCTCTCTCTCTCTCTCTCTCTCTCTCTCCAGTTTGTACAGATGGAGAGTTTCGGTGCAGCACCGGTCGGTGTCTCTCGCCCGCTCTGGTCTGCGACGGTTACGACGACTGTGGAGACCTGAGCGACGAACTCAGCTGTGGTGAGAACACACACACACACACACACACACACACACACACACACACACACACACACACACACACACACACACACACAAACAAGACCACACACACACTTTTAGTGACGTAGTTTGGGGAGCTCAGGATCAACTGTGGGATCAGAGAGAGAGAGGAAGTGTGAGCGAGGGAATCCACCACCTGTCTATCTGCCAACAAACACTCATACACACACACACTCACACACACACACACACACACACACACACACACACACACACACACACACACACACACACACACACACACACACACAGTATCATGTTTTGGGGGTTTCGTGTGTCCATCAGCTGTTATTTTGGTGAAGAGCTACGCTGATCTTTGAGATTCACTGCAAACTATTATTGTAATGACTTTATATTAATAACCCTATACAGTAAAATGTTGGTTATTTATACAAAACAAGATAATGAGAAGCAGCTCTGCTTGTCTTTATGCCTTTAAAGCATAAAAACATAGAAGTAGAATAGGAGTAGAACATACATTTCCATTCAAATCAATGTAGCCTGATGGTCAGAGCGGAGGCCATTTTGTAGTTTACCATTGTCATAGCTGTAAAAGTATTTGCCGTAGTACAAGTACCTGTCATAGTAAAAGTATCTTTCATAGTAAACGTATATGTAGTCGTAATAAAACTACCTGCAGTAGTAGTTAAGTATCTCAAGCAGTAAAAGTGTCTGATGTAGTAGTAAAATTATCTTGCAGTAATAACAGTATCTTTTGTAATAAAAGTATCTGTAATAGTTAACGTATATGTCGTCGTAGTTGATTTTTTGTAGTAGTCGTAAAAGTAAAACTGGTCAAATAACCACTAAAAAAACTTAAATGCCTGTTGTACTCCTATTTTTGTTTTCTATGCATAAACCTCACCTTTCTTGGTCTATCGTTGTGGACTCATCACTGCTCCCTTTGATTGAGAACCGTAATTCACAGTGTGTGTGTGTGTGTGTGTGTGTGTGTGTGTGTGTGTGTGTGTGTGTGTCGTCAGTGTGTGATCTGACCCGTGAACATCGCTGTGGCGACGGTCGCTGTGTGTCCAGAGACTGGCTGTGTGACGGAGACCACGACTGCCTGGACAAGAGCGACGAGCTCAACTGCTGTGAGTTTCACTCGTAGAACCCAGTGACCTTTAGTAACCTCTCTTTATAATCAGCGTTAAACTGTGTTTTATTAATGATTTAAGGGAAGTCGTAAACGGTTTAATGTAAAGAAGTCATGTTTGCTTCTCTGATTGTTGAGATGTAGAGGTCTTTGGTCAATATTTGGCACATTTCTGCACAAAACTCTTTCATTTAAAAGTTGTTTTATATATTTAAATGTACATTTTCTGATCTATATTTATGATTCTGGACGATTGCAATATTTTTACTTTCTCTTACTGTTATTATTATTATGCACCAAACCACCAACGCAAATTCCTTGTATGTGAAAACATTTTTGACAATAAACCGGATTCTGGTTTTGATTTAAAAAAAAATAAAAATCAAAGAAAAACCACACAAAATAAAAATGTGTAAAATAGACGGTACTTTGTATCCTAGTAGAAGTTTCTGTCATACTAAAAGTATCTGTAGTATTAGAAGTATATCTAAAAGATTCCTTTATGGATCCCAAATCTCTGTTTGTTCTTTTTCTTCACACTCAGAATTAATTTGTTGCTGAATGACTAAAGCTCGTTTGTTTTCTCGTTAGCAGATAGAACATCTCGCTCCATTCTCTGTGATGTTTCTAGTGTTTTTCTTTTTATATTCATAAAGAGCCTTCAAGCTTCTTTTGTTCGTCCTCATCAAATGTCAAACTGTGAGTTTCCTCCTCTGAGTGAAACATGACAATCACAGCTGAGTCACTGCGATGATTCACGGCGCTGAAATGAAAAAGCTCAGAAATTACTATTGTTTATCTGTGTGTGTGTGTGTGTGTGTGTGTGTGTGTGTGTGTGTGTGTGTGTGTGTGTGTGTGTGTGTGTGTGTGTGTGTGTGTGTGTGTGTGTGTGTGTGTGTGTGTGTGTGTGTGTGTGCAGCCTGTAAGAGTCAGGGTCTGCTGGAGTGCAGTAACGGTCAGTGTGTTCCGTCTGCGTTTCGATGTGACGGAGAGGACGACTGCAAAGACGGCAGCGACGAGGAGCACTGCAGCCGAGAGCAGAGTGAGACATCTGTCTGTCCGTCCAACTGTCTCACCTCTCTGCAGCCGTCTCCTTCTCTCACTCTGTCTTTTGTTTTTGTGTGTGTGTGTGTGTGTTTGTTGTGTGTTTTCCAGCTCAGGGTGTGTGTCCTCCCGGTCAGCCGAGCTGCATCTCCACTTCCTGTCCGTCGGTGTGTGCGGGGGGAGGGGCCACCTGTGACCCCCGAACCAACAACAACAACAACTGCAGTGAGTTAGTTAGTGAGTGAGTTAGTTAGTGAGTGAGTTAGTTAGTGAGTGAGTTAGTTAGTGAGTGAGTTAGTTAACCTGCAGATGGCCCCACCCTGCAGATCAGCTAGTTAGTTAGTAAGCTAGTTGGCTAGCTAGCTAGTTTGTTTGTTTGTTTGTTCGTAAGTTTTGTTAGGTTGGTTAAGGAAGTACAGCCTTTATTCACTGTACATATGTTGTAAAAGTATTTATCCTAGTAGAAGTTTCTGTCATACTAAAAGTATCTGTAGTAGTAAAAGTACATGTTGTAGTAAAATAATCTATAGTAATTGTAAAATTATTTGTCGTAGTGAAATTATCCATAGTAGGTAGTAGCAGTAGTATCTTTTAGAGTCAGATTATATGTAGTAGTAATAAAATGATCTGCAGTAGTAGTCCTACCACATATTTGTATTTTGTTTTATTTAATGAATACTTTAATCTTACAGTATATATGTGTGTGTGTGTGTGTGTGTGTGTGTGTGTGTGTGTGTGTGTGTGTGTGTGTGTGTGTGTGTGTGTGTGTGTGTGTGTGTGTGTGTGTGTGTGTGTGTGTGTGTGTCAGCCCGCTGTGAGCCCATCACCCTGGAGCTCTGCATGAACCTCCCCTACAACCTGACCAGCTTCCCCAACTTCCTGGGTCACCTCTCCCAGAGAGAGAGCTCCGTGTCCTGGGAGTCCTCTCTGTTCCCGGCTCTGGTCCAGACCGGCTGCTACCAGTACCTCATGTTCTACGCCTGCACGCTGCTGGTCCCCAAGTGTGACCCGCTCAGCCTGCAGAGGGTCCCGCCCTGCAGGTGGGTCGGCTAGTTAGTTAGTTAGTTAGTTAGTTAGTTAGTCTGCAGAGGGTCCCGTCCTGCATGTTAGTTAGTTAGTTAGTTAGTTAGTTAGTTAGTTAGTTAGTTAGTTAGTTAGTTAGTTAGTTAGTTAGTTAGTCTGCAGAGGGTCCCGTCCTGCATGTTTAGTTAGTTAGTTAGTTAGTTAGTTAGTTAGTTAGTTAGTTAGTTAGTTAGTTAGTTAGCATGTCCATTAGTTAGTCAGTTAGTTGGCTAGCATATCCATTAATTAGTTAGTCAGCTAGCATGTCATTTAGTTAGTTAGCTAACATGTTAGTTATTTTGTTAATTTTGTCCTTCTCGTCCTCGCAGGTCGTTGTGTCGTAATGCAAAGGAGAAGTGTGAGTCGGTGCTCGGCATTGTGGGATTGCAGTGGCCCGAGGACGCTGACTGTAGTCAGTTTCCAGAGGAGGGAGGAAACTCTACCTGTCTGCTGCCGGAGGACGGAGTGGACGGTACTGTCTGTCTGTCTGCCTGTCTGTCTGTCTGTCTGTCTGCCTGCCTGCCTGTCTGTCTGACTGCCTGCCTGTCTGTCTGCCTGCCTGTCTGTCTGTCTGTCTGTCTGTCTGTCTGTCTGTCTGTCTGTCTGCCTGCCTGTCTGTCTGACTGTCTGTCTGTCTGTCTCTCTGTCCTGATATCAGGACTTGAACTTTACGTCTTCCCTCCAAATGTAAATCTTTTATTTATTTTCCTCTCTGTGTTGTCGTTTGTTGTTTTTGGTGCGTTGCCATGGTAACAGAGTGCTCCCCCAGCCACTTCAAGTGCCGGTCCGGTCGCTGCGTCCTGGCGACCAAACGCTGTGACGGACACCTGGACTGTGACGACCACAGCGACGAGGACAACTGTGGTGAGACGCGCAGCATTTCAAAATAAGAGTCTTCATCTAACACATACTATTAGTCTGTGATGTCTCATCTATCTGTAGTATTACTAAAAGTATCTGAGGTAGTAAAGTACCTGTAGTAGTAAAAGTACCTGTAGTAGTATAAGTACCTGTAGTAGTAAAAGTACCTGTAGTAGTATAAGTACCTGTAGTAGTATAAGTACCTGTAGTAGTATAAGTACCTGTAGTAGTATAAGTACCTGTAGTAGTATAAGTACCTGTAGTAGTATAAGTACCTGTAGTAGTAAAAGTACCTGTAGTAGTAAAAGTACCTGTAGTAGTATAAGTACCTGTAGTAAAAGTACCTGTAAGTAGTAGTAAAAGTACCTGTAGTAGTAAAAGTACCTGTAGTATAAGTACCTGTAGTAGTATAAGTACCTGTAGTAGTATAAGTACCTGTCGTATCAGTTGATGATGTCACCTCTCTGGCAGGCTGTTCTGAGCGCGCTCTGTGGGAGTGTCCCGGCAGTAAAGTGTGTATCAAAGCCAGTATGATCTGTGACGGGTTCCCAGACTGCCCCCTGCTGGTGGACGAGGCCAACTGCTGTGAGTCTGTTTATTCTAACACACACTGTTAGTTATTGTTTCAAATTAGACAGGAAGTTAGTTTATGTTTTTAATTAGACAGGCAGTGATGGTGTTACTGATGGTGTTTCATGAACGTTTCCTCAGCGGTGTGCAGAGATAACGAGCTCTCCTGTAACAACCATCAGTGCGTCCATCGGACTCTGTGGTGTGACGGGAAGAAACACTGTTCAGACAGTTCTGACGAGTGGAACTGTGGTACGACACACACACACACACACACACACACACACACACACACACACACGCACACACACTTATTTTATTTTATTTTATTAGTTGCATGTCGAAATAAGAAAGAAATATAATTATGCTGCCAATTCTTACAAATCCTTCATATATCTAATTAATATATTTCTATCAGATTTTTAGAAACATCATTTTATTTATTATTTTGTAATTGTTTTTTTTATTTAGATTGCACACTTATTTTATTTATTTTATAGTCAGGTGTAATTAATCTCACCATCTTTATATATTAAACTCTTAAAATCCTTCATATTTATAATTTATTTCTTTTTATCAGATTTATCAGAAGAAAGAAAATCTATTTATTATTTTTGTGTTTGTTTTTAATTTTAGTTATTTAATTTGAACGATGTTCTTCAACACACTAATCATTTAAATAGATTTCAGTCCATTACAAACAATATTAATATTAAGTGCTTTGTAACATATAGTGTGAATGAGCTTCTGTATTGATCGGTCCTCTCTGCAGTGTCTCTGTCCGATCAATCGGGTTCCGTATTGACGGTGTTCAGGACGGCAGCAGAGTATCAGGTCTGTGCAGACGAGTGGAACCACGAGCTCAGCAAACTGACCTGCAACCAGCTGGGACTAGGGTAAGGTCAGTAACACACACACACACACACACATGCACACACTCACATTGTGTGTGACAGATGAACCACAATGTGCACGTTCCTCTGCAGAGTTCCCTCCTCTGTTTCCATGGTACCCGACCACCCTGGCGTCCCGGGCCGTCGCCGTTGGTTACACGTCCATCCCGAGTGGAACCTGAGGAACGGATCTGCTCTGCAGGCCCGACTGGAGAAGAGAAGGTAACGGAACCCTCGTTAGAACAACGGGAGAACCTGTGAGAGCGTTGAGTCTACTCAGAACACAGAGGTGTGTGGTCTACTTCTGCCTCCATCGATAGTGTGTTTGTGTTATTGTGTGACTTTGGTGTTTTAAAGGTTTGGTTCAGATTCACAAAAGTCACACAATAACCCAAACACACTCCCCGGTGGACCCAGAAGACCAGTAATGGAGCTGTGGTGGAGAGATTACTGTGGTATCTGTGATAAGTTTTTTAACAAGTCTGTCTGTCTGTCTGCCTGTCTGTCTGTCTGTCTGTCTGTCTGTCTGTCTGTCTGTCTGTCTGTCTGTCTGTCTGTCTGTCTGTCTGTCTGTCTGTCTGTCTGTCCTGCAGTCATGCGTGTCATTCCAGGAGGAGAGTATCACTGCTGTGTACCAGAGAAGGTAAATATCTTTTTTTAATCCCACTCTGAAGGTAATTATAACGATCACTGGTTTGGTCTAACATCAGAAAATCTAAAAAAATATATTTTGATGACATTTCAACAAAAAATCCCAAACCCCAAAAATATAAAACATAATTTTCTCATTTGAGAAGTTTCAACAAGAGATTATTTTAAAAAAAAATGAATGAAAAATGATTATTGGAAAATCAAAATAGTTGCTTGTTGATTTTTTTGTCAACGAATCAATTAAAGCACTAATAGTTCTAATCAGATTGAATGATTTGAAGTTTATTGTTCCTGAATCGACCACCAGGTAGAGCCAAACACACATTAAATATTTATTTATTTACTTATCTCTCTCTCTCTCTCTGTCTGTCTGTCTGTCTGTCTCTCTCTCTCTGTCTCTCTCTCTGTCTGTCTCTTTCTCTGTCTGTCTCTCTCTCTGTCTGTCTCTCTCTGTCTGTCTGTCTCTCTCTCTCTCTGTCTCTCTCTCTGTCTGTCTCTGTCTCTTTCTCTGTCTGTCTCTCTCTCTGTCTCTGTCTGTCTCTCTCTCTGTCTCTCTCTGTCTGTCTCTTTCTCTGTCTGTCTGTCTGTCTCTCTCTCTTTGTCTGTCTCTCTGTCTGTCTCTTTCTCTGTCTGTCTGTCTGTCTCTCTCTGTCTCTCTTTCTCTGTCTGTCTCTCTCTCTCTGTCTGTCTCTTTCTCTGTCTGTCTGTCTGTCTGTCTCTCTCTCTTTGTCTCTCTCTCTGTCTATCAGACTGCGGGCTACGCCCTTCGTTGGGCGTCTTCCCCCACCGGCAGAAGAGGATTCTGGGAGGTCGTGTCTCTCGTCGGGGGGCGTGGCCTTGGCAGTGCTCGCTGCAGAGCGGACAGAGCGGTCACGTCTGCGGCTGCGTCCTCATCGACCGGCGGTGGGCTCTGACCGTCGCCCACTGCTTCGAGGGGTGAGACGGGGGAGAGAGAGGGAGACAGGGGGGGTCAGACTGTCTCCGTCGGTTACAGAGCTGAACCTTAACGTGTTTGTCCTCCAGGAGGGAGAGCGCCGAGCTGTGGAAGGTGGTTCTGGGTCTCAACAACCTGGACCACCCGGGAGTCCACAGTCAGAGCCGCGGGGTGCGTTCCATTATCGTGCATCCGCGATACAACCGGGCGGTGGTGGACTACGACATCAGCGTGGTGCAGCTGGACTCTGAGGTCAGAGTTCACGATGAGTAGATACACCATGCAGGTCTTTACACTCAGAACAGTGAGACACACATGATGTCAGAGAGAACACAAAGATCCACAGTGGTTCTACGTGTTCCTCCAGTAGATGTTGAGAACTCTCGTTGTCTCAGACTCAATAAAACCCTCACAGGTTAAGGAGGAAACAGCAGCAGTTTATCACAACATCTGGACAACAAGCAGAACATCAGTCTGCACAAATGATCAGTTTATACTGTTTGGAGATCAGCCGTCAATCAAAGATAATCACTGAGATAATTGATCACCTGAGGATGGATTATAAAGATTTAGGAAACTGCTTGTGTTGCTGCTCAAGAAAGAACATTTGATTACATACAAGAATAATAAAGAAATGTTAGAAATGATAGAAATTTTTTCTTTTTCTTATTGTCTTTTTTTGTCACTAAATTAAAAAAAGAACCGGTAAGAGTATTGATAAGAGGTCCAGTATCAATAAAATCCTAACGATAGCATCCCCGCTGCCACAGAGCTTGGCACCTTGGGGATGTTTGAATCATTTTAAAACATTTGTTATCTGAATGAAACTGTTATTTTTTTATTATCTCTGTTTGATTAGTTATTATTGAATTCATTTAACGGCTGATTCTTAACTTTGTGTTTTTCAGATCGAGGAGACGCCGTTCGTCAGGCCGGTGTGTCTACCTGAACCCGACCAGCTTCCTTCTCCTGACTCCTACTGTTACATCACAGGATGGGGTCACATGGGCAACAGGAGTGAGTGCACACACACACACACACACACACACACACACACACACACACACACACACACACACACACACACACACATACACACACACATCCCCGTACTTCTGTCTTTGTGAGGACCCTGGCATCATGCATTCCCTGACTCAAACCTTAACCATCACAACTAAAGCTTAGGCTGACACATGTTACGGCAGTAGTGCCTATTGTTTACAGGATAATATACCTTTGTTTCTCTATAATAATTATAACAATAATCTTTAGTTGTATTAAACTTTTCATACAGAATATGTAGCTCAAAGTTCTGTACATTTAAAAATAAATAAAAACAGAAAACCTTTCTTTCTCCAATGAAATAAATAAAAAGTGGGAGGAAGAAAGCAGGCAGTTTGCACTTACATTTTAAGTTTCCTTAAAAATGTCAAACCTAAACTTAATTCTAAGCCAAACCTTAACGCCGAGTCTTAACTCTTAAACTGCCCTTTGAAGAAAAAATAAAAAAATGTCCTCACTCTTAAAAAACATGGTCCCCACTAAGTAGCAAGTACAAGAAACATACACACAAAACAAATTGATTTAAACCAGTAGTGACAGCTGTGATTAGAGAGCTTCAGATACTAAATGTTCTTATTGATTAAATGTGTGTGTGTGTGTGTGTGTGTGTGTGTGTGTGTGTGTGTGTGTGTGTGTGTGTGTGTGTGTGTGTGTGTGTGTGTGTGTGTGTGTGTGTGTCCAGTGCCCTTCAAGCTGCAGGAAGGAGAAGTTCGGATCATCTCGCTGTCTCAGTGTCAGTCTTACTTCGACATGAAGACCATCACTCCCAGGATGCTTTGCGCCGGTTACGATGCAGGAACCGTCGACTCCTGCATGGTAACATCCGCACCGACAGCCTATTGGGTTTTTGAACAAACTGCTAACATACACAACAGAGCAGTGTGTTAACAATGTGTGTTTGTGTGTTCAGGGCGACAGCGGCGGCCCGTTGGTGTGCGAGGAGGTCACCGGTCGCTGGACGTTGTTCGGCCTGACGTCGTGGGGCAGCGTTTGCTTCAGTAAAGTGCTCGGACCCGGCGTTTACAGCAACGTGACGCACTTCACCACATGGATCCAACAACAGATCTACATCCACACATACCTGACCGACTGACACACTCACACACACACCTTCTGTTCCTCTACCTGTGCCTATATCTATACTGACAGCCTTCAGATGCCAACTGCTGTATGAGCAGTTGTATTAACTCGTATTACAGATGCTAACTAGTTAGCTAATAGAGCTGCAAGTAGACTTCACATTCATACAATAAAACATTCACTAAATAATGATGACTTTTAGTAGTCTACAGGTTTATTGCTCAGAAACATGTATGGAAGAATTTGAATCTAATAAACCACTACACACCTAATGAAGTTTAACCACAGTTGTAATTTAAATACCAATGTATCTTGAGCATTGAAATATTAATAACTCTGGTTTGAATTCCACTCTGTTAATTTGCAATGTCAAAAAATCAAGTTGCTCAAATTTAATTCAAGTTAAATTTCTTTAAATGAAAAACAAAGGAATCCAGACTTCATGAATACAGTCAGTGGTTTACAAAGTAAAATATGTCAATATCATAAACTCAGTGGTATTTAAACTGCAACACTAATGGCCCTTTCACACCTCGTCTGGTCCGAATTTGGGGATTTTTGAGTTTGAACCAAACCAAAATGACTCCTGTGAAATCTTGAACCAAACAGCCGAACCTTGTTTGTTTTATAGTTTGGAAACACAGTTACAGGTGACAATGACAAAACGTAGTCGACAGGATGAAGGTGACGACGAGACGTAGTCGACAGGATGAAGGTGACAATGACAAGACGTAGTTGACAGGATGAAGGTGACAATGACGAGACGTAATCGACAGGATGAAGGTGACAACAACAAGATGTAGGCTGCAGGATGAAGGTGACAACGACGAGACGTAGTCGACAGGATGAAGGTGACAACGACAAGATGTAGGCTGCAGGATGAAGGTGACAACGACGAGACGTAGTAGACAGGATGAAGGTGACATTGACGAGACATAGTAGACAGGATGAAGGTGACATTGACGAGACATAGTAGACAGGATGAAGGTGACATTGACGAGACGTAATCGAAATGATGAAGGTGACATTGACGAGACATAGTAGACAGGATGAAGGTGACCGACGAGACGTAATCGAAATGATGAAGGTGACAACGATGAGAAGTAGTAGACAGGATGAAGGTGACATTGACGAGACGTAATCGACAGGATGAAGGTGACTACAACAAGATGTAGGCTGCAGGATGAAGGTGACAGCGACGAGACGTAGTCGACAGGATGAAGGTGACAATGACAAGACGTAGTTGACAGGATGAAGGTGACAACGACGAGACGTAATCGACAGGATGAAGGTGACAACAACAAGATGTAGGCTGCAGGATGAAGGTGACAACGACGAGACGTAGTTGACGGGATGAAGGTGACGACAAGATGAAGGTGACAACGACGAGACGTAGTCGACAGGATGACGGTGACAACGACGAGACGTAGTTGACAGGATGAAGGTGATATCAACGAGACAGCAGACAGGATGAAGGTGACAACGACGAGACGTAGTAGACAGGATGAAGGTGACATTGACGAGACATAGTAGACAGAATGAAGGTGACATTGACGAGACATAGTAGACAGGATGAAGGTGACCGACGAGACGTAATCGAAATGATGAAGGTGACAACGATGAGAAGTAGTCGACAGGATGAAGGTGAAAATGACAAGACGTAATCGACAGGATGAAGGTGACAACGACAAGACATAATCGACAGGATGAAAGTGACAACGACAAGACGTAGGCTGCGGGATGTAAAGTAGAGGTCTTTAGTTCGCTCACATCATTGCAACTTGAAACCCAAACTAACCGGATTAAATTTGAAGAATGTAATAATTGGTTCGTTCGAGCTGTGAAAAGGCCCTGAGTATTAAAAAGTGATATTTTGGTGTTAGTCGTTTATCAAATTTAAATGATTATAGACTTTCTTTGCTTCCATAAAGACGTTACTTGTATTTTTTATTACTTTACTTGAGTGTAGGGCGAAAGTAACTCAGAGGAATTAAATTTCCTGATATTCTTCACCCAGACGGGAAGATTTCAGTATTAGATTATTAGAGTATTGTTGCATTGATACAAAGTTAACTTTTAGGGAACTCATTGTTGGGTTTTTGTGTGTTGGATGTAAACACACAATTCATTTTCACGACATCATCCGATCGTCTGCTTTGAGTGTTGAAACTTTTAATTATCATAAAAATCACAACATTCAGATGTTCTGAATTTCTAAAAGCTGCTATCTTAAACAGACCAGTTGAGCACTCAACTTCCCACAATGCTTCACTCTATAGTGCCTGTACTTAAACTTAGCAGTAAGAAAAACAACCTTGTTACCTGTACAATGTCGTACTGTACGTGTGTGTGAGACAGAGAGAGGTTTCTTTTGCTTCTAAACACAACGGCAATTTATTTGGGCAACTTTGAAGGACTACATTTATCTTTATTAACACATTTTAAAGAAGCAGTCCTACAGTATTTGTTTTGTCTTGTGCTGTTACGTCTTATGTTACAAGATATTATAAAAAAATAATATCTTCAGGAGCTCTGTCCAGATTTACGGTCCAGACCTAATTTTTAAATTTAACCATAAATGTAGGATTTACATTTTATCGTCTTAAGTGGAGTCAAAATAAAACGCAACAGAAATATTGAAATCGTAATGTGAAGTGTTACTGTAGTATATTGCTAATGTAGACAACTGATCGCTGTTGATTCATCATGTTAACAGTGAGATAAATTAGCTTGTAAATTAATAGACAAACCAATTTGATCAAATTGTGTCGTTATAGAAGAAGCTGTTACTTGGCTATTTCTGAAGTTAGCTAGCAGACTTGCTAACACAACTTACTGCCAATTTAGCGCCAGCTGACGTAATGATTACAGTAACCTATCAATTAGACTATGCTAATTATTAGCACTCATGCTAATTGGTAATTGTTGGCATGCTGACTATTGTTATGATTATGGTTGTGAAAGAGTGCTGCTAAGGGTCTGTTATGGTGACAAATTACAGTATAAACTATTTGAAACAATTGTGAATTTGAGTTTACATGCAAGGCTAGGTATGCTAGCGATTAGCATTAGCAATTCGCTGGCTAATTGAAATGGTAACGGCTACTCTTCACTAACTCCTCTCTCCACAGTCTGCTGAGTCGGTAAACGTTGTTTTTTAGGAGGGGGGGGGATGTTTGGTGACCAAAGTTGCCTCCATGTTCGTCAACAGCAAAATATAATTACAATAGCCGGGTTTCAACCAGTAGAGGGCAGTCACTATGCAGATTTATAACTAAATATGTAGAATTCAAATACTTTGCACTTAAATTTCAACTTCCAGCAAAACTACTCAATACAAATATGTTGACTCTTTGACATCACTTATAAATATTTTAAAATGTTTACGTTGTTTAATGATTTGTTCCATTTATTCATTCAGATATACTGACTATTTATTTGAGAGCGTAAATCATTTTTATTTCTCCTGCCGGCCTTTTTAAATTACAGATTATTTAACATGATATCATTAGTGCAATTTATTATTCTGATCACACATTTCCGTGAAGTAAAAGCAACACTTGAATGTTGTTTCTGGAGCTGTAATCTATACATTTTTATTTAAAACAAAATAATTTCAGAGGAAAATAAAATTTAAATCTAGAGGAGAACATGTTTGTAACCCAGTAGAGTTGCCCAACAATATTGCCCGGTGTTCCCTTCATGCTGACGTCTAACTGACATCCAGAACATTCCAAGTGGTTGTTGTTGTTTTGTGTGTTTGGTTTTTTAAGAGTATTTTTCTACAGCTTTTTGTATGTCATGCTTCTTACACAGGGCTGTTGGTGTGTGTGTGTGTGTGTGTGTGTTTGTTTGTGTTTGTGTGTGTGTGCGTGCGTGTGTGTGCGCGTGTATACGTGCAATCATGTGATGTACAGACTGTATGTTTGTACGTGATTTGCCTTGTGTGCGTGTTTCTGATGTCACTTCCTGGTTAAGCTGTTGCTACTTTGTCATTATGATGATGATGATGATGAAGATGAGTGTCACTGTTTAATTATATGGATTTAAACGCTTTATGAACAGACTGTAGCCTCTGATGTTTTTGTGTAACCGTGAATAATTGGTTTGTATCACCTTGTATCCCACAAATAAAACTATACACACACTATCACCTGTGTGTGTGTGTGTGTGTGTGTGTGTGTGTGTGTGTGTGTGTGTGTGTGTGTGTGTGTGTGTGTGTGTGTGTGAGTGTGTGTGTGACTCACGTTCGTCACTGTACATTCCGTCTGTTTCCACTTCCTCTAGTCCAGAAATATGGAAGCATGATGGAGATATTTAGAGCTAAAAAATGTTTTTATTAGACTGAATTCAGACGGTGAATCACACCGTCATAGTGTTATAATACTAATATAGATTATAAAAAATATATATACTCCAGTAATTTCAGATTTTAGTAACTTAAAAGACACTTTTAAAGTAAGAAAACTGATTCTGTATCTTATATAACTTAGAATCCGGCCCTTTAACAAACTTGACTCAACAGTATATCCATCGGTTCATTCCATGTCTCTGTCTCAGGGTGGTTAGTTTAATATATCTGTTTTTAACAAACACCATTTCCCAGAAGTCCACAGTCAACAGAGGGCATAATGATGTGGACATTATCGTTAAGAGAGATACATTAATTCTGAAAGTGTAAATGTAAAAAGAAACATATAGTTACATTTTTGAAAAGGACGTCATATCTTAAAACAGCTGCTCACTGCAGTTTTTTATCAAACAAACTGGAAATAGAGCATTCATTTGGGACTATTTTCAGCGGCGGATGAATCCACACTTGGCGCTCCAGTGTGTGTTTGTATGTCTGATTGAGTGAAAATAAACTACAGTGTGTGTGTTCATGGTGATGGAGGAACAGAGTGAACCACACAAGGATTCAGCGTCTCTTCACCAAACTCAATTAGAAAATCTGTCATTTTAAAGCTGGAAGTTTCATGGCGGAACAAAAACTTTAAACGTTACCGCATGAAAAACGATCTTCCCACTAATTCTGGATATAAATAATCTACATTTTCTCTTTATTTTATTTAGAAACATCCCGCTTAATTTGAACTTGAAGCTGTCAGTCATCTGTGAGGTGCGTTAATCAGGTGTTTCAGTGTGTGCGTGGAACAATGCTGTCACATGTGCGCACACACTGACACACACCTGCTATTACCTGAATGATAATAAGACGTGTTCGTGTCTGCAGGCGACCATGAAGCCTGGTATTAACACCGTCGACGGCGTGACAGCGACCAGTGTTCCCATAATGCCAGGCTTTAATGTGTGTGTGCGTGTGTGTCCTCTGCAGAGCGACAAACACAACGGAGTTAAAACCCGTCTGTTATTAAAACCCAGCAGACAAACTCTCTCTCTGTCTGTGTGGAAGCTGGTTGATGAGTCAGTTGTCAGTCGTCTTTTCCTCTTTGTTCCAGTCACACAGCTCTTCATCAACCAAAGGTAAGAGTGTGAATAGAATATATATAAAATACTTATAATCATTCGTAATAAAGTACGTTAAGGAATACTTTCTGTTGACTTAATTTTATGGGCCAGAATTTCTTAATATTCTGGAGGTTTCCTGGAGATAAATGTGACTTTTGGTTCACTTAAACATATTCCCTAAAAACCTGTACTTTATATTTACTATTTAAAACCTTTGTTCTGCATATATGTTGTTTTTCTGAACACAGGTTTAAATTTTGCAGGTCTGTAATTATTACAAAGTCTCCAGGAAATAACATGAAATGTAATCTGGTACTAGTTGAGGAGAAACCATACATAGTTTTCGGGTGAAACACAGAGACTTTTAGTTTTCAAATATTTTCCTATATGTTATCTGGAGACTTGTGAGGACCCTCGTAAACAAACTGAACCTGATTCCTAAAACCAAGTCTTCCGGGCCTTTATAAACGATACAAAAAGGCAACTATTATATGTCTAGGGCTTTTATTGTGGAAGTTAAGAAGGGAAGGAGTGGATCTGGTCTGCACTGATTTTGTCAAAGTTAAAAAGAGTAATATAGTTTTCCGCCTTTGTTCGGACAACGGAGAGTCCATGTAGTTGTTGTTTTTTATGAATATGGACCCAACTCAACTCGTTCTGCACAACTTCAGTGGTTGATGCGTTTATTTGCGATGTGAGAGCTACAAAAAATCAGCCTTGTTCCAAAAAAACAAGTGTTTTTTTTACGCTTGATATTCAAGAATGTAAGAAAAATTATTTAACCTCGAAAAATGTCCTCACAATCCACCGTGTCCTCACTTTGCAGGTGTAAATTAAGATAGGCCCTCCCAATGATACACTAGGAAACACACAGTTTGTCAAACAGTTCTCCACGTTTTTCGAGGTGATGCTTTATTGTATAAGTCACTTATTTTATAAAAAATTACCTTTGAGGTCAATATACATTTTAGGTATTAAAAGAAATTAACACACACATATACTTTGTGTGTGTTAATATAGTCGTCATTTAATATATTGATAATCAATTAATCCGTTTTTTTAAGAAAAAATAGTAAAAATTCTCTGATTGCAACTTCTTTTACGTGATTTCTTTCTGGTTTCTTTACTCTTCTGTGACACTAAACGGATATTTATTATTATATTATTATTATGACCGTTTTACAGACCAAACAACTAATCTCTTAATCGAGAAAATAATACGCAGATCAGTTGTCAATGAAGATAAAGTTATACCTAAAACATGATGTAGTTTGGTGTATTATCAATACAAGTAACATTAAGGCACAGTTTAATAATTCATTGGTAACAATTTATTTGATGGGTTTCTATTTTCCGGAGAAGAAGTTTGTACTCACGATGGAGAAAATAGGAATTTCCTTCAAAAAACTACTTTCTGACAATCCAATAAAATATTGCTGGACTGTTGTGTTCTGACTGAAATCAGTTTATAACTAAATTAGTGCCAAACTTTCTTCCTGAAAACTTTTTATAAAATAAGTGACTTATACAATAAAGCATCACCTCGAAAAATGTGGAGAACTGTTTGACAAACTGTGTGTTTCCTAGTGTATCATTGGGAGGGCCTATCTTAATTTACACCTGCAAAGTGAGGACACGGTGGATTGTGAGGACATTTTTTTAAATACCTAAAATGTATATTGACCTCAAAGGAACAAGGCTGATTTTTTGTAGCTCTCACATCGCAAATAAACGCATCAACCACTGAAGTTGTGCAGAACGAGTTGAGTTGCGTCCATATTCATAAAAAACAACAACTACATGGACTCTCCGTTGTCCGAACAAAGGCGGAAAACTATATTACTCTTTTTAACTTTGACAAAATCAGTGCAGACCAGATCCACTCCTTCCCTTCTTAACTTCCACAATAAAAGCCCTAGACATATAATAGTTGCCTTTTTGTATCGTTTATAAAGGCCCGGAAGACTTGGTTTTAGGAATCAGGTTCAGTTTGTTTACGAGGGTCCTCACAAGTATATAGAGTAAAGATGTGTATGTGTGTGTTTCAGATGATGGACGAAGAATCCACGAAGCGTTACTGTCGGACGAATGACGACGGACTGAAGCAGAAACAAGCCGAGGTAACAACTGTTTGTATCTTCCTCATCTAGATATGTACATATATTTATATACATTTATACCTATATATACATATATGTCTGTATATATATATATATATACAGATATATATATATATATATATATATATATATTTAACTGCACCAACTGTTTGGTTTCTCTGTATTTCTGCTCAGATTGGCACATATTTAAATTGCTGTCTGACTGACTGGTTTTATGCAGCTCTTCATGTTTTATAGTAAAGATAACAAGTGAATCATAAACTCTATCTTGTGCTCCTGTACCACACACACACACACCACACACACACACACACACACACACACACACACACACACACACACACACACACACACACACACACACACACATTGCAGGTCAGGTGTCATACTAGTTAAATGAGCAGTTTATCTGTTCTGAGAGTAAAACATGTAAAGTTTGTGCTGAAGGTGGCGCTGGAGGAAACGTCATCGGGTCGTTAAAATTAAGTTAAGATCAGTAAATGTTCTGCTGAGAACATTTTCCATTGTGTGTGTGTGTGTGTGTGTGTGTGTGTGTGTGTGTGTGTGTGTGTGTGTGTGTGTGTGTGTGTGTGTGTGTGTGTGTGTGTGTGTGTGTGTGAGAGAGAGGTGAGTGAGTGTATCCGCTGGTTTAATGATTAATGTAATGAAACAATAAATCTTATTCATGACGGAGAGAATGATGGATGGAAACAAAAAGAGGAAGAACAAACGGAGAACAGGGAGTGTGAGAAAAAACAAGAAGGAATGTGCAAACAAGAGATTCAGAGTGTTTGATGTTAGAAATGTGACCGAACGACAGAAAAGAATAGATTATTATGAAATATGCACCAATTAAAGACCCAGTTACTGGTTCACAGGACGAGAAACAACTAAAGTGTGTTGTTATGTACTCTTAGTTTAACAAACTGGGAATAATTAAACTTTTAATGACGAACAAAACACAGAGAAGAAGTTCAGTTTCTGGAAAGGTTCAGGTTTCAGGTTCAGAGAGATTAGGGGGCGACTCCTCTGGTTGTATAGAAGTCTATGAGAAAATGACTCTACTTCTCTCTTGATTTATTCCCTCAGTAAACATTGTAAACATGAGTTTATGGTCTCAATCTCTAGTTTCAAGTCTTCTTCAATACAGCATGATGTTCATTTAGTAAATGATGCTCCATTTAGAGTCAAACAGACCCAGTGGGCGTCTCCAACCGTCACTATCTTAAGCATATCTCTGAAAAGGAGCTAGCAGCTAGCTAGTCATTGAAAGAGGCCACGCCCTTAATTATGCCTAAATTGAAGCCTTAATATAATTTAACAAGTGACTTATATATAAAAATTCCCCATTACAGTCGTAATGAAAGATGATATTAGCTAAAGAAACTAAAAGCATTTTTTTTGTACCAGGCTGTAAACATGTTTATTTCTGCCGTAAAGTTCATTTAAACATGGAGGTCAATGGGCCTCAAGTGGACATTTGAGGAACTGCAGCATTTCACACTTCAGCGTTGGCTTCATTTTCAATCGTCTGAGGTTTAACGCTTAGTCGTGAACCTTTAATTCAAACAGACTTTTGAAGTAGTGAGGACCGGTCAGCACAATGCAGAAATGTCCTCACAACGCTGCTGTTTCTAAATGGACCTCTAAAGGATAGCAATACGATCACACACACACACACACACACACACACACGTCTGCTGTTGTGGACAAAGTGCAGCTACTCATTCACTGACTCTCTCTCTCTCCCTCTCTCTCTCTCTCTCTCTCTCTCTTTTACACACTTGATGTCACTTTTGTGACTTATTCACACACACACACACACACACACACACACACACACACACACACACACACACACACACACACACACACACACAAACACACACACTTGTGCAGTTAGGGAGTAAAGTTCAAGTCAGTCAGGACGAGAGAGAGATCACCGTCCTGCCGAGGAGGACGACGGACGAACTGGACGACACCACCGGGGTGAGTGGTCGACGACACACACACACACACACACACACACACACACACACACACACACACACACACACACACACACACACACACACACACACACACACACACACACACACACACATTCATGCATACACACACTGACACACCCAACTAACCCTAACCCTGACATCACCCTGAACTCCAAGAAAGGCCATCTATTAATAGAAACTACAAATGTTTTGTAGTTGTTGTTGTTGTAATTGTTGTAGTTGTAGTTGTAGTTGTAGTTGTTTTAGTTGTTGTTGTAGTTGTTTTAGTTGTTGTAGTTGTAGTTGTTGTAGTTGTTGTTGTAGGCGGTGTGTAGTTGTAGTGGAGTTGCAAGTTGTAGTTCTCCAATCAGAGGGTCGGTGGTTCGATACCCGGCTTCGGCAGTCGACGTGTCCTTGGGCAAGACACTTAACCCCAAGTTGCTCCTGAAGGCCATCGGTGTGGACTGATGATGAATGTTAGTTAGAGTCTGATGGTGGCACCTTGATGGTAGCCTGTCATCAGTGTGTGAATGGGTGAATGATATGTAACATACTACTGACTGTAAGTCGCTTTGGAGAAAAGCCTCTGCTACATGACTCTAATGTAATGTAATGTAATGTTGTCGTCGTTGTTGTCGTTGTTGGTGTGGTGTAAACAGCCAATCCCATGCAGCGTTTTTCAGGTCAAACATGATGTGGGTTTTTATCTCACCGTAGAAACGTGAACGTGAAGAGGAGACGGATTATGAGAACCATGATGATGAGACGTTCAATAACTTAAATAATGAACCTTATTGTGAAAAGTGTTGGTTTTTTTAGCAACAGGAAGTAGATTGTTGCCGTGGCGACTGTGTGTTAGTTTCTGAATGAGTGACTGAAGAGGAACTATGTAGCTGTACATCAATTTATCATCAGTGTTGCTGTTCATCAATTTATCATCAGTGTTGCTGTTCATCAATTTATCATCAGTGTTGCTGTTTGTACAGTTGTCATAAACGTTGCTGGTGCTAAAGCTGTCAGCAGTTCTGTTGTCCCCAAAGTTGCCCTCAGTGTTGTTGTCTCTTTAAGATGATATTGACCAAAATAAACAAAATAATATTTTTTATTTATATTTTTATACGAAAACTGAGAAGCTGTTGTCATTTTCACAGGACAACAGAATGTATACCTCAGTGTGTATATACAGTATATATATATATATATATATATATATATATATACATATACTGTTTATAGATATATATATATGTGTTTTAATACATGTGTGTGTGTGTGTGTGTGTGTGTGTGTGTGTGTGTGTGTGTGTGTGTGTGTGTGTGTGTGTGTGTGTGTGTGTGTGTGTGTTTAGAGGAAGATGTCGGCCTTGGACTCGTCCTCCTGCTGTCCGTCTTGTCTCCGTCTGAAGGACAGATGTCCTCGACCTCATGGACTCATCAACCTGCTCATCACCAAAGGTCAGCGTGTCTCTGTGTCTCTGTTCACCTTTAAATAAAGTTTTAACGTGAACAGAGCCTCAAGGTGGCGCTACAGGATAAGGTCATTATAATCTACGGGGTTTCCTCCTCTGGGGAACAGGGGTGAGATAATTTAATGAGGTGTGTGTGTGTGTGTGTGTGTGTGTGTGTGTGTGTGTGTGTGTGTGTGTGTGTGTGTGTGTGTGTGTGTGTGTGTGTGTGTGTGTGTGTGTGTGTACAGTGTGTCTGTTCGCTCTGCTGTTCGGGGTCGTCTGGTCCATAACAGGAAGTGAGTGTTTACCTGGAGGAAACCTGTTCGGCGTGGTCATCCTCTTCATCTGCTCCGTGTTGGGAGGGAAGCTGGTTGGAATGATCCAACTGCCCACTCTGCCCCCCTTCCCTCCACTACTTGGTACGACCCAAACACCCAAAATCAATTCAATCGAAATCTAATCTGTTTATTAAATTATTTTGTAAAGATTTGTTTTGTTAAAAGAATCTCAGTTTACAGTCAAATTCAATTAAATATTTCCACCTGTGTATGAAAATAAGATTTAAAAACAAAGAAAAAGGAAAAATACACATATGTGTACTGATACATGTACTTAATTATGAACATGTAAATGATACGAGAACTTAAATTGATTTTAAATTAAAATAGTAATAACATGTACATGTAACATATGTGTATATATATATATGTGTGTGTGTGTGTGTGTGTTTGTTTGTTTATTTATTTTTTATTTATTTTATTTATTTTATTTATTTTATTTTATATATATATACATATAAGGGTGTATATGGAAGTAGTTTTTTATAGAATAACATTTAAATAATGTTTCTATTGTTTATATATAATTTTTACATTTAAAAAATAAATATATATATGTTTTTAAATATAATACAAATTTGCTAATAATAATAATAATAATGCACCACACATTGTTTTTTTTGTCATTGTACTTTAAATATTTATATACATATTTATACATGTGTATATTTATATATAAAACTCACTTACACTCACTTTAGATATATTTTAAATATTCAATCCCCTTATATTTAAGTATTTAAAGTATTTAAATACTTAAATAATATTACTTTAATATATATATACTTTATACTTTAATATTACTTCAAATATTTAAATATAGTTATATTTAAATCCAGTTATATTAAATACATGTTTTAGGGATGCTGCTGGCCGGTCTGCTGCTGCGTAACGTTCCGTACATAACGGACGCCGTCTACATCAACACTCACTGGTCTTCAGCTCTGAGGAACGTCGCCCTGTCAATCATCCTGACCAGAGCCGGGCTGGGCCTCGACCCGTCGGTGAGCACACACACACACACACACACACACACACACACACACACACACACACACACACACACACAGAGTAATATATACTATGTGTGTGTGTGTTCTTGCAGGCGTTGAGTCGTCTGAAGGCGGTGTGTTTGCGTCTTGCGATCGGCCCGTGTGTGGTGGAGGCCTCCATCGTCGCCGTGGTTTCTCACTTCCTGTTGGGGCTGCCCTGGGTGTGGGGCTTCATCCTGGGGTAACACACACACACACACACACACAACACACACACACACACACACACACACACACACACACACACACACACACACACACACACACACACACACACACACACAAACAACACACACACACACACACACCATAATTCACATATGGAAGCTACAGTGTGTGTGTGTGTGTGTGTGTGTGTGTGTGTGTGTGTGTGTGTGTGTGTGTGTGTGTGTGTGTGTGTGTGTGTGTGTGTGTGTGTGTGTGTGTGTAGTTTCGTCCTGGCTGCCGTGTCTCCGGCGGTCGTGGTTCCCTCGATGTTGCTCCTGCAGAGAGAAGGATACGGAGTGGAGAAGGTAAACATTCACAGGTGGTTCTGTTTCCTGCCAGCAGGGGGAGCGGCTGAACAGAGACGAGAACATTACAATGTGATCTGATCCTACAACACACTAGAACCAAGACCGGCTCACTCGATGACCCCTAAAACCTCCTCTTTGTCTACTAGAACCTCTAAATGTCAAAACTAGAACCCACTTTAAGATTCCTTTGAATAGCACTTATACCTCCTAGCAACCACCTGCTCTTGTAGTCACTGAGAAGAACCCTTCTAGGGACATCTACGACCTCTTTAATGGCTATAAGAACTTTTTAAAGGACCTCTTAAACCTCCTCAAGGAAAAGGATAACATCTTAGGACCACGAGAACCCCCTCAGTGTTCACAAGAACCTACTTATGGAGGCCTTAAATATGCTAAATGACAAGGTCTACATTCTTAGGGACTACTATAACCTCCTCAGTGATCAAAAGAACCTTGTAATTGAATATCAAACCATCCTCATGGAACCCTAAGCTATCCTCAATGACCACAAGAACCTCCTGTAGGAGCCCTAAAACCCCCGATCACAAGGAGAATATCCTAAGGGACTTCTAGAATGTACTCAGCAATCGCATACACTTTCTAAAGGACCCCTAAAACCTAATTAATGAAAATTAGAACATCCTAGGACCACTAGAACCCCCTAAGTGATCACAAGAACCTCCTCAATGACTCTGAAATCTCCCTCAGGGAACCCTAAAATATCCTTAATGCAACAACCACAAGAATCCCCTATAGGAACCCTAACACCTCCTCAATGACAAGGAGAACATTTTAGGAACACTAGAACCTCCTCAATGATCACAAGAACCTTCTCAAGGACCTCTGAAATCTCTTTAATGACCAAAAGAACCTCCTATAGGATCCCTAAAACCTCCCCAATGACAAAAAGGACATCCTAGGACAACTAGAACCTCCTCAGTGATCACAAGAACCTCCTCAGGGAACCCCAAAATATACTACCACAAGAACCTGCTATAAAACCCCCCTGGATTACCACCTGGTCCCCTCAGTTACATCAGAAACCTCCTCAGCTAGAACCTCTTACACAACCCCTAGAACCTGCTCAGCTGCCACTCGAACCTCCTAAAGCACCACTTGAACCTCATCAGGGGCTGCTAGAACCTTTTCAAGAACTCCTAGAATCTGCTCAAGGATCACCAGTATCGCCAATAGGACCCTGAGAACTTTTTGAATTTTCTGATATTCCATTGATGTTCTATTAATGTTCTAATGATGTTCTGTGTTATTGTTCAGGGAATCCCCACCCTCCTGATGGCTGCTGGGAGTTTTGATGACATTCTGGCCATAACAGGGTTCTCCACCTGCCTTGGAATCGCCTTCTCCACAGGTCTGTAGAGCACAATATGCTCCATTCTACTTTACTGGGTTCCATCGCGTTCTACATGCTGTGTTTGTCCTGCAGGTTCTACGTGGATGAACATACTGAAGGGTCTTCTGGAGGTGGTGGGAGGGGTCATAGCCGGGCTGATCCTGGGTCTGCTCCTGTGCTGCTTCCCCAGTAAAGACCAGGTGAGAGTGTGGTTCTATTTAGATCCTAAATGTAATTTATTTAGTTCTCTAAATGTCCTTTCCGTCTGTCCGTCTGCAGGAGGACCTGGTGTTGAGGAGAACCCTCATGTTGTTGGGTCTGTCCATATTCTCGGTCTTCTTCAGTCACGTTATTGGTTTTGCCGGAGCGGGTGGTCTCTGCACGCTGGTTCTGGCCTTCCTGGCTGCTCTGGGCTGGAAGACCGACAAGGTACCGCACACCAGAACCACATTAATCTGGATTAAACACCTGGATTCAAACATCTGTTCACACAGCCTCAGCATCTGTCTTTAATGCGATTGAATGTGTTCAATCCAGACTGTGTGAGCTCAGTGGTTCTCTTTGTGTCCAGGCCCCGGTGGCCGCCATGGTGGGGCGCTCATGGGACGTGTTCCAGCCGCTCCTCTTTGGACTGATTGGAGCAGAGATCACCATAGCAACCCTCAGCCCCAGCACCGTGGGTGAGAACCACATCTATTCTCAGTTACCAGGAACCAAGTGGACCATGTAACAAACAGCCTGAACTTCCCAAAGCTTTTTAACCAGGTTTTACTCTCTCTGGTGTTCTGCCGGTCTCTTCAGGTCTTGGTCTGGCCTGTATCGGCACCGGTCTGGTGATCCGGCTGCTCGTCACCTTCCTGCTGGTTCATTACGGAGGATTCAACCTGAAGGAGAAATTCTTCATCGCTGTGGCCTGGCTGCCCAAAGCCACCGTACAGGTCTGTGTCTGTGTGTACCACAGCATAGAACCCCTAGAACCTCAACACAGACTACAAGAACCACCCAATGACCACTAAAACCTTCTATATGACTGCAAGAACCTTATAAATGATAACATAACCACAAAAAGGACATCTAGAATATCTTAGAACCTTCTAAAGGACAGCTTGAATCACCTACATGAACCCCACAACCGCCACACTGAATATATAAGAAGCCCATAAAGGATACCTAGAACCTCCTAAAGAACCCCTGGAATCATCTGCAGAACCCGAAGAACCTTCTCAGCGACATTACTACAAAATCCTCCTCTCTGACCATTAGAACTTCCAAAAGGACCCCTAGAACCTCCCCAATGACCATAACAACCGTAGAAACTTCTGTATGACTACAATAACCTTAAATATGACTTCTACAAGCGCCTTAAGGACGCAGAACCTTCTAAAGACCATTAGAACTACCTATAGTACCCCTAGAACCTCATCAGTGATCACAGCTACCAAATATTCCATAATAAACTTACATGTGATTCTTATAACCACATTCTTAGAAAGAAAAAAAACCACGTAGGGTTCATCGGCTTGTCCTCGTAGGAGAACCCTTTTTGGTTCCTGGTAGAAGACTCTATGAGAGGTTCCATAGAACTCTTTCTTCCAAAAAGGTTTGTTTGGAGGTAAAGGGTTCTTATGGAACCCTTAGTCTTACAAAAAACATTAGAAAAATCCTTTCTTCAAATGTTTCTGGGTAGAACCTCAGGCCTTCAGGAAAAACCTGTTTGGAACCATTATTTATAGGAGCGCACCTACAAGATCTAGAGCTTCTTCAATCAATATTAGAACTTTCAAAAGAACCACCTACAGGGCTCCTAGAACCACATCAGTGACTACACAAGAACCACTTCAAGGACCTCTAGAACCTCCTCCACTAGGGGCCTACTGAATGAGCTCTAGAACCCGCTAAAGAACCTTGTCAGTGAGCACTTTAAACCACCTGTAGGACATGTATGAGCATTTATATCTCCTAAAGGAACCTCCTTAGTGACAACACGAATCTTCATACGTTACAGGTTTAATGTAGCCTCGAGCGTTATGGGTTATAGTAGTGATATTCATGGGCATTCAGCTGAGATAAGTCGGTTTTTAAATGACCGATATGTGTTTATATGTTTGCCAGGCAGCTATCGGCTCCAAGGCGTTGGACTTGGCGAGAGAGGAGGGGGACGAGACCCTGATTAAGTTTGGTTTGGACGTGCTAACACTAGCCGTGTTAGCCATCCTGACCACGGCTCCCATCGGAGCGCTGGGTATCGGACTGGCAGGACCACGCCTCCTGGCCCGGCAGGTCAAAGGTCAGTGCGCACACTCTCACATCAAACACAGTCCTTTAAAGTAGTGAGGACTGGACGAAATGTCCTCACAAAACAGAATGTCCTCACTACGATGGTTTTATAAGGTCCTCATAAGGTTAATAATACAAGCCCAAACACGTTTTTCTCACTGCAATTTGCTGTTAATGCTATCAGTTTTGATACTTTTTGAATAAGTTGCTATGTGTTTTATTTTTGTAATAATTTATATTAAATGATTAAAAACATTTGATTTTAAAAGGATATTAAAATTAAAGAAACAAAACTTTTTTTTTTAGGTTTTAATTTGTCAATTTGGGTTTCTTTGTTTTAAATGAACCTAACGCTTATCATTTAATACTTTATTATTATTATTATTATTATTATTCTTTATTACAGACGGAAAGGTGGATCCTATTTTTTTAACTGACAATTTGAATTTTTATCTCAGCAGATGATGCTGAAGGCGGAGCCACGACTCCAAGCAGCAAAGGGATTGGTCAAGAAAAGGACAATGTGACCCTTGAGAGCAAACTATGAGGCCTCTGATTGGACAAACAAAAGAAAGCTATCTTATGCACCTTAAGTTAAAACATTTTGTAGGCGCAGATATGTTTTAAAAAATGTCTTTGATGTATGTTTCTTTTGATGTGCTAATGCTATCTTAAACTAGCTACTGTTGCTACCTTAATGTTCAGCTACTGATGCGTTACCTCTGCTGTATGTGACTATTGGTGAGAGTTAGGAATGAAAAAACAGTAAGTTGTGTTAAGTCAACATTATGAGATACTATGTGGAAACTATGAGACAGTAAATCTAAGTAAAAATTGTGTTTTTCACTCAGTATGAAGAGATTTACTTTCTTAAAAGTATCAATGATAGTAAGTATGTCAAACCTATTTGTTTATTACATCAAAAATAATAAAAACAAAAAACATATTTGCTTTGTTATAATTCTGAGGTATGAAGTCAAAATTCCTATATATTGAATTATGTAGTGGTAAAATATTAGTTAGCTCATTAGCATTGTGCTCTGCGGGCAAATAAAAGCAGATTACAATTTATACATAAGAAATTAGCTAGCTATTGTTAGCATCGCATGCTATATTTATTTATTCTCCCGATAGCAATTGTTTATTTGTTGTTTATTGTTTGATAGATTTTTGGTTATTACTCATCAGTTTTTGTAATCTTATGATTGTTTGTTGTGTAGGTGGAGTGCAAGTGTTTATCTGAATGTTTTAGGGCGTTTGTTTCCTAAAAGTGTTGGACCTGCCCCCCCCCCTAAAACTTTCAGACTAAAGTTTGTTCAACCATCCAACAACCACTTCTGTTGCCGTATACTGGCACTAGTAGTAGTTAGGTAAACAGATAACTAGTGACACTATTTAAACTTGACTAATGATTTAATATTTAACTTAATAAAAGCAGAAACTTATTAGATATTTCTGGAGGCTTTTATCAGATTATCATTTTGCATAAATATAATTAATAATTTCTATCTCTTGAGATGAATATTTCAAACTATTACTGCAATGAGATGCGACTTATAATCATTAATGCGTGTAAAACTCAATAAAGTAAGAAAGTGACCCTCTTAACTTGAAACAAAGCACACTTTTATTTAATTCATAATTGTATTTGTTGGCCTCTGATCAACAGGAAAACTGAACCAGAGTTCACCTGTTGTCACTGACTGGATGTTAAATTCAAGTGTCATGTGGTGTAAAGTTCATGTGTATCAACAACATGCACAGGATTTAACACGCGCACCAACCGAACGCATGCAAAGAAACAACACTAAAAAAAGAGGGTGCAAAAATGTAGAAAAAGTTGTTAAAATAAATGACACATAAACATCTATTGAAATCGCGGTCAGCAATGTATGTGTTTCAACAAAAACATCCAGTAAAGACAAATAAGTCGCTGTGGTATTTTAAAAGGTTATTCTTTAAAAAGTCAGTAAACACATGTGATGAATCACAATATAATAAGATATAAAGTGGAAATCTGCCTTTGGTTTTGTCACAAACGAGCAGCGAGTGTTTCCTGTTTCTTCTGCTGTGAGTTTTCTTCTTCACACCTCAGAATAAACTGCAGCCGTTTACAATCAGCCGCAGAGCTGGACGGAAACCAGCATGAACCAGAAGGAGGGCGAGGACCTCACTGAGGTCACACGCTTTAAAACGTATCTGGTTCTACTACAGAGTTAAACCCTTTCAACAAATATCAGAACAATCGGAACATTTATTAACCGAGCAGACTGAAAACACAAAGCAGACAACGGTTAACTGGTTTAAGGTTATGACCACCTGCTTACAGAATAAAAACACAACTTCATCTTTTATCAATAAAAGTGAAGTAAACAACAACGATGTGAATGAACATTAATTTAATATGACGATTTAATGACGCTTTGTTTTGGTTTATAAAGAATAGTATGTTGTTTCTGTTCCAGAGGTAAGAGAAGCTCGACTCCACCTGTTTCTACTCAACATGACTCGACTGTTTCTAATCAACCTGTTTATACTCCACCTGTTTATACTCCACCTGTTTCTAACAGAAAACATGCATAAAATAAATGTTAATGAATGGAGTTGTATGAAGAATATATGATATGTTTTTCTACTAGACTTTCTGCTGTGCTCACATCCTCCTCCCACTCTGAACTTGTGGTTTATATTAACAGGATGTTGTCACAACGCATTTTCTGCCAGTCAGACAGTCAGTGATGCTTCAGCCTGCAGACACCATGAAGGCAACTCTGCTTTTCCTCCGTAAGTAAAGAAAACTTTAATAAAGATGAAACTATCAGTTAGGGAACAGAGATGTATTTTTGTAGATTATAACAAAAAAAGTGTGTGATTCAGTTGAAGTAATATATGTTTCCACACACACACACACACACACACACACACACACACACACACACACACACACACACACACACACACACACACACACACACACACACACACACACACATTGACCTGTGACTGTTGTTTCAGTGTTGTTGAGCGTCTGCCAGACGTCTGTCCACAGTCGGGGTAAGTTTCAAGTCTCATGTCTGGGTGTTTGATTCATTTCTTAAACAGGCCCTATTATGATATTCTCCGGGTGCATATTTTTATCTCCAGTTCCAGTTACAACATGTTTACACGCGTTAATGCCCATAATCCTCCTTGTTGTTCTCATCATTCTGTCCTGCAGCACCTCTTCTCACCCTCTCTCTGAAACGCTCCGTTGTAGCTCCTCCCTCCAGAAAGCAAAGTCTGCTCTGATTGGTCAGCTAGCCCGCTCTGTTGTGATTGGTCAACGTTTCACATTTCAAAAAACTCTCCCTCCAGAACTTCAGCTCCGTCTCTCTCTTTTTGTTATTTGGTCATAAAGTTATATTATGACCTCATAAAGTCACATTGTGACCTCATAAAGTTACATTATGACCTCATAAAGTCACATTGTGACCTCATAAAGTTACATTGTGACCTCATCAAGTTAAATTATGACCTCATAAAGTTACATTGTGACCTCATAAAGTTACATTGTGACCTCATAAAATTACATTATGACCTCATAAAATTACATTGTGACCTCATACAGTTACATTATGACCTCATGAAGTTACTGAAGTGAAGGAGAGAATTCAATGGAGCTGTTTCAGGAGCTCAGGAGCTTCTGAGGGGGAGAGTAACTCCTTTTAGGCGTGGACTTCAGGTTTTACACTCGACAGACCTTTTACATGTACAAAAATATATATAACACACTAGAGAAGAGGGGGAAAGAGGAAAAGCATAATAGAGCCACTTTAAAGTTTTGTTCTCTTTGGCGCCCCCTGTGGCGATTAGCGGTACTCACAGGTGTCTTTTTGGATCCCTGCTTAATTAACTTTTTTTTAAATGCACATTATGATGTATTTGTACTTTACTTCAGTATTTTTTCCATTTTCTGTTACTTCAACAAAGGTAAATATTGTACTTAAGATTTTACAAAATAAATCTGCTGTTTGATGGATTTGTTGACAAACCAAAGTGTTGGACACATTTACTTGTTGACCTGATGATGTAGTTATTACAGCTCATCTCACCACCATCCATCCAATAATAGTTGAGTTATTTTAGTGTGGAGGACAGACGGAGTGCATTGAAGAAGAAAAAACAGCATTTTCTGATGAAGGTTTTTGTTTTTCTCTCCCAGCCTCTGTGACAGTCACCCCCAATAAGTCTCAGTTTGTAGATTATGACACAGTCTCCGTGAGCTGTGAGCAGATGAGCTCCGGTGAATGGACAACGTGGAGATGCACCACAAAAAGGTCAGTTTACCACCAAATCACCAAACAATTCAATTCAATTCAGTTTATTTTGTATAGCCCAGAATCACAAATTTGCCTCAGAGGGCTTTACAATCTGTACACATGCGACATCCTCTGTCTTTAGACCCTCACATCCTCTGTCCCGGAACCCTCACATCCTCTGTCCTTAGACCCTCACATCCTCTGTCCTTACACCCTCACATCCTCTGTCCTTAGACCCTCACATCCTCTGTCCTTAGACCCTCACATCCTCTGTCCTTAGACCCTCACATCGGCACAGGAAAAACTCTTTAACAGGGAGAAAAAAGGAAGAAACCTCTGGGAGAGCGACAGAGGAGGGATCCTTCTCCCAGGATGGACAGAATGCAATAGATGTCATGTGACCAGAATGAACAGCATAACAGAGATACAACACATTCAATGTATATGACATAAATGATTCATATAACCACAGTAGTAAGCAGAGCAACGAAGGAAACATACTGATAAAAGCAGCAATGACTATAGTAGAATTATAATAATGATATAGGGAATAGTATTAGTAATGTGACTAATAATAATAATCGAAGTAGCAGTGGATGTCAGCCGGGAGGCACGACCACGGTCCAGCGACCACAACGGTTCGTGGAAACCTGCGAGGCAAGAGAGCAAAAGGGCTTCAGGGTGGAAGCAAAGCTAATATGCGTAATGGTACAGGTAATAGTAATAGTAATGTGACTAATAATAATAATGGTAGTAGTAGTGGGTGTCAGCAGGGCCTCAGCAGGTGGCACGATGACAGTCCAGATATAACCCCGATTCCTGGGAACCTGCGAGGCGAGAAAGCACAAGAACCCCGGGGAAGAAGCAAAATCAGTAATGTGCATAAATAGGAGATTAATACATAAAGAAGGAGGGAGAGAAGAGGAGAGAGGAGCTCAGTGTATCCTAGGTAGTCCCCCGGCTGTCTAGGCATATAGCAGCATATCTAGGGGCTGGACCAAGGCGAACCTGAACCAGCCCTAACTATAAACCTGAACCAGTCCCTATAAACCTGAACCAGCCCTAACTATAAACCTGAACCAGCCCTAACTATAAACCTGAACCAGCCCTAACTATAAACCTGAACCAGCCCTAACTATAAACCTGAACCAGCCCTAACTATAAACCTGAACCAGCCCTAACTATATAAGCGCTATCAAAAAGGAAGGTCTGCTCTTGAAAGTGGTGAGTGTGTCGGCCCCCCGGACTGAAACTGGAACCTGGTTCCACAGAAGAGGAGCCTGATAACTGAAGGCACTGGCTCCCATCCTACACATCACAGCCATGTTTGTTTGTCTGAACAACAATAAGACACAATAAGTCCCTACAAACCTTTTAAATACAGAGGGATGTTTCGCTCTTTTAAACCGAGTTCAATGGAGGATAAATAAAAAAAATCTCAAAGTGAGACGTTTGCTGATTAAATGGAACAACGAGGTGCATAAAGACATTTTCTGTTTTTACGGGTCGTCGTCACAGCGGCTGTTGGTTGATCTACAACCACAAGACAGGAACGTCAATGTTGGATAATTCTGTGAAAACCTGTGTTACATTCAGTCATAACGTTTTTAAATGGAAGTGGTATGGTTAACATACTACACCACATTTACCTTCTTCATATTCTGTATTTGGATTCTCATCAGCTCTCAACAATGTGGTCGCTGTAGTCGTCGTGTTCTCTGCACAAAAAAACAATAACAATACAACTGATTTAAGTCAAACAGAGTCAATTAAACCAAGATGTGACAATGAAGTGTCAAAGTTTCACAATAATCAAAATGCCAACGTGGAGCCATGAGGCTTATTTTTGCTGTTAAAGGGCAATTACACAGAGTTATTCCCACATGTGTAAACCATTGCTAAACTGGTTTGATGTGATCCCAGTAAGACTGTGACCCAGTGTGGAGTGGGCTGGGGCAAGCTGAATTCCTCCACCTGCGTCATCAACTCAGTCAAGCAGACCGACAGCGGAGTGTACTGGTGTCAATCCAAACAGGGAGAGAGCAGCAACACCGTCAACATCACCGTCATTGGTAAGAGTCATGTTAGAGTCATGTTAGAGTCATGTTAGAGTCATGGTTAGAGTCATGTTAGAGTCATGTTAGAGTCATGTTAGAGTCATGTTAGAGTCATGTTAGAGTCATGTTAGAGTCATGTTAGAGTCATGTTAGAGTCATGGTTAGAGTCATGTTAGAGTCATGTTAGAGTCATGTTAGAGTCATGTTAGAGTCATGGTTAGAGTCATGTTAGAGTCATGTTAGAGTCATGGTTAGAGTCATAGAGTCATGTTAGAGTTAGAGTCATAGAGTTAGAGTCATGTTAGAGTCATGTTAGAGTCATGTTAGAGTCATGTTAGAGTCATGGTTAGAGTCATGGTTAGAGTCATGGTTAGAGTCATGTTAGAGTCATGGTTAGAGTCATGTTAGAGTCATGTTAGAGTCATGGTTAGAGTCATAGAGTCATTAGAGTCATGTTAGAGTCATGTTAGAGTCATGTTAGAGTCATGGTTAGAGTCATGTTAGAGTCATGTTAGAGTCATGGTTAGAGTCATGTTAGAGTCATGTTAGAGTCATGTTAGAGTCATGTTAGAGTCATGGTTAGAGTCATGGTTAGAGTCAAGACGTTACAGCAAAACCGCACAAATACTTCCTCTTCTTCTTCCTGTTTCAGGACGCCTTTCATTCTACGGCTCAACCACAGATTTGTCCTCTATTCGTCATCATTAATATGTTTCCTGATGGGTCTTTGTCAGTGCTGGTTGTTGATTAAACTAAACTCTTACAATATGTGGAGTCAACATGAGTACACAACAAGTCTTTGTCTTCACTTCTATGACTCACATCAATTGTTGACTCTACTTCTCTCTTGATTTATTCCCTCAGTAAACATTGTAAACATGAGTTTATGGTCTCAATCTCTAGTTTCAAGTCTTCTTCAATACAGCATGATGTTCATTTAGTAAATGATGCTCCATTTAGAGTCAAACAGACCATAAAGCAGGGGATGCTTTAGGGCGGGGCTACACACTGATTGACAGGTCGACACCACAGCGTTTTCACGACTTAAAACCAACATGGTGCAGCCAAAAAACAAGATGGTGACGGCTTAAAACCGAGATGGCAATTGAAGTATCAGTACTGTCATGGTCGGGGCCATAGATTTAAACGTGCTCAGTCTGATAAAGGATCAATGAGTCAGGCAGACGAGGATAAAATATGCATTTTGGTCATTTTGCCAATAAACTGGTTGACAATCCGCCTAATCTACTCTCAAATCACCTACTGCAATAAATCCACTTCAGAAAACAGAAAGAGAAATGTGTCCTCCGTCCTTTCCTTGTCTTGTCTTTCTTTACTTTGTTATAGTTGACCTCTGACCTGTAGGAGCCATTGATCAAACACATCATGTTCAGGTTCAGCCTGTGGAGTCAGTGTTGATGGAGCTGTGTGTGGACGATGAAACGCTGTAGTTTGTCTCTGTGTTTAGGTGGACCAGTGATCCTGAGGAGTCCTGTCCTCCCTGTGATGGAGGGACATGACGTCACTCTGTCCTGTAGGACAACGACGTCCTCCAACCTCCCAGCTGGTTTCTATAAAGATGGCTCCTTCATCAGGACTGAGCCTGAAGGTCACATGACCATCCAGCATGTTACCAAGTCTGATGAAGGCCTCTACAGGTGTAACATGACAGGTGGAGAGTCTCCACCCAGCTGGCTGCTGATGAAAGGTAAAGATCAGGATCTTCAGTCCTCTCACTGGTCTTCACTCCCTTCCTGTATCTTGATCTAGGGTGACGTTTTGTCCCCAGATGATTCGGACCCGGTCTCGCTCTCGGTGTCTCCTGACTCCTCTCAGCTGTTAGAGTACGAGAATCTGTATCTGAGCTGTGGCGACAACAGCGGCTCTCACGGGTGGAGGGTCAACAAGTTCAATGCGACTAGAATTATGTCCAGCTGTAAAGATGAATGGAGGAATCAAACCACTGTCGGCTGCTTCATCCAGACGGTCAAGCACAGCGCCACCTACTGGTGCGAGTCTCCTGCAAAGCAGCGGAGCAACTCTGTCAGGATCAGCGTCACTGGTAAGAGCAACATAAAGATACACCTACAAACTATAGGAACCACAGAGGAACATACCAACACATCCTCTGTCCTTCTTCAGGTTCAGATGAAACGCTGTAGTTTGTCTCTGTGTTTAGGTGGACCAGTGATCCTGAGGAGTCCTGTCCTCCCTGTGATGGAGGGACATGACGTCACTCTGTCCTGTAGGACAAAGACGTCCTCCAACCTCCCAGCTGGTTTCTATAAAGATGGCTCCTTCATCAGGACTGAGCCTGAAGGTCACATGACCATCCAGCATGTTACTAAGTCTGATGAAGGCCTCTACAGGTGTAACATGACAGGTGGAGAGTCTCCACCCAGCTGGCTGTTTGTCAAAGGTGAGGAGGTTGTGAACTCAGCAGTGTTGAGTCAGTAGCTACGTTTCTATTCTTAGTTTTCAGTGAATATAGAAGTGACTTAAATCCGTATGTAGGTCATCCCTCCTGTCGCTAATCACATAGATGTTAACAGCAACATTAAGGCCTATTTTGGGTTAAATATGACAGAAATCTGTCTTTGTGTTCTCCTGATATCTCAAGAACCGTTTAGCTATATATATATATATAAATACTGAGGTTTATGGTTTAATATGCAATTATTGTCATTGTACAACACAGGGTTGCACAAAAAAATCAAGTTGCAAACTACAAAGATGCACGCAGCAGTAGATCTTCCCCAGGTGTGTCGTTAACGACCACTGCTATATATCGTGTGATTAAAGGAATACAACCCACAACCGGCTAACCCACCATCTAGACCCCCAAAGCGTCGCTAAACACATTTCATTCAAAGTCACAAACAAGCAGCGATGTACTCCAGCAATCGGCTCAATGTCATTTTAAAATACAAGTCATACAATTTTACCAAAAACTAAATTAAACTCACCAAACAGCAGCAGAGTGACGTTGAGGTTTATATGGTAGTTGTGTTAGCGGTTAGCCACACCGTCCAAACAATAAAAGTGGGCGAACTGTGTCCTCCACTGGGTCTCTGGTCTCAGAGGAGCGTCGGCGATGCACTCAGCTGGGTTTTCACTCGCAGCCATCAGCGTCAGAATAAAACAGGAAACAAAAGGTGATCTGAGAAAGTGTGAGTCGCTGAAACCACCGGAGGTCTTTGAACAAGCAGACATAACTGGACACCAAAGATAATTGGTGGACAGACACAGATATGCACACTCGCTCACACACACACACGCGTGATTATTTTGGTGGTGATAAAAAACAAAAACAAAAAAACAAAGGTGCATTCCTGTGGAGCTTTTTTTGGATCAGGATGCAAACAGCAGCAACAATAACACTGGTGAATTCTCTGAGATTATAACATGGCCGCCATCTTAACATGAAAAATGTTGTTATTGTACAGCAATGCTCCTCTGTGGGTTTGGGTTTAATTATTGATTTACTTACATTAGAGAGAAAGAGAACACAGTCAGCAGTCGTGGAGATTTAAATGACCTTATTTGAAACTTTTCCTGTTATTGGTGAAGTGTGTTTCATAATGTGGCTGTGAACAAATGTTTGAGTGAGTGTAAAGCAACAAATGAGGGAATTCTTGTTTTGGACACTCACCTGAACAGGTGTGTTTGTTTCTTCTAGACCCACGCGGCTCGGCCTCATCGGCTGCAGACTCCGCCCCGTCCGTGTTGGGAGTGATACGCCACCTGCTGGTGTTCTCCCCGTACTGCATCTCCACCGTCCTCATGGTGTCCGTATATCGAAACAGGCCTTCAGGTAACACTGAGCTTCTCGTGGGAGTCTGCAGCCTCGCCAGCAGCTCTGTGAGGCTGCAATACTGCAGGTGTAACATTCACCATGTTCACCGTCTTAGCTTAGCACGTTAGCATGCTAGCATTAGCTGATTATCAGTATACACAGAGTCCCGTTTAGGCTGATGAATGTCTTTAGTTCTGCAGGTATTTGGTCATAAACCAAAGTATCGGACACATGAACATGTTGACCTGATGATGATGATGATGTTAGATGACAAATCATAGGATAAACAAAGTTATTGCAATCAATCAATCAATCAATCAATCAATCAATCAATCAATCAATCAATCAATCAATCAATCAATCAATCAATCTATCAAATCCCCATCACAACATGCTTCATATTGAATCATTTATCAGATGATTCATGAAATGATTACGTTACTCTGCAGGAAAGAACCAGCCTGTTGCTATGACGATGTTTCCACCCAGCGAGGATGACGAAGAATTGGACCAACCGTATGATGATCTCATCGCTGACGTCACCACCCAGCATCATTTCTAAACTTTTTCTCTCTTAATGTTGTCTTTATTTTTTTAATGTATGTTTTTATGTCTCAGCGCCATCGACAGGCGTGAGAGGCGTTGTGTTTTCAGATTATCTGTCCTGTTCGTACTTTCATTCTCGTGAACTCGATATCTCAGGAACACCTGGAGGGAATTTCTTCAGATTGGTCACAAATGTCCACCTGGACTCAAAGATGAACTGATCAGATTTTGGTGGTCAAAGGTCACCGTGACCCCAGTAAACCCCCTCAATAATCCATATTTTAATTATGACAATTCAACACAAATGTCTAACAGGATAAAATGATAAAGTGAAGACATTTTGGACAAACATGAATGTAAACTGCTACTGTAATACAGTTTTAATGTTTTATCAATAAAGTGAACTTTTCAGTCAGAATAGTTTATTGTCACAGTTGACTGTTTTTAATTGTTGCTTTGATGTGTTTCCTTTTGTTTCTTGATTGTTTTTGGCTTCACAGTTGTAACTTTTAGGGCTGAAACACTTTTATTCAGTATGAATAACAAATGAACATGTTTGCCTTGGGCGACCCCTAGTGGTAGAAACAACACAATAATTAAAATGTTCAAACTCTTTGGATTAAAATATGTCTATCACTGATGGTTGTATTGTAATATTTTATTTGATAGCCCTATAAATTACATATATTTATTATAACAAGTGAGAAGGATTTTAGAATTCGTTAACTTGATATTAACAGAGAAAACACGACTCACAGCAGAATCTGAACTATCAGCTTTAATTTGGACCAAAAACACGTCGACCGCTCTGCAGATTTCTTCAGATAATCCAACATTAACAGGATAAAATGTATCTTGAGTTAAGTTTTAAAGTGAACTTTTCAGTCAGAATAGTTTAGCAGTTGACTGTTTTTAATTGTTGTTTAATTTGTTTACTTTTGTTTCTTGATTATTTGGCAAAACTGTTGTAATTCAGCTGAAATATGTAGGTATCTCTGTAGAATAACAAATAACATGTTTGCTCTTGGGCGACCCCTGTGGTCAATAATTAAAATGTTCAAACTTTGATTAAAATATGTCTATCACTGATGGTTGTATTCTAATTTTTATTTGATGGGAGCACCTTAAATTACATATATTTATTATAACAAGTGAGAAGGATTTTAGAATTCACTTAACTTGATATTAACTGACGAAAACAGCTCACAGCAGAATCTGAACTGAATCTGCAGAACATTCTGTATCTTGAGTTAAGTTCAACAGAGTCAGTCTTTCTCTGAGTTAACAGGCTTCAGTTAACCTGACTTAGCTACCTGCTTTCACAGAGATGCTTAAATTAGAAGATAAGAAGCGTTTAAATCTCAGAAGTGATGCTCCGTGGCGGCAGCAGTGATGATGTCATCATAGTCATCATCCAATCCCTCCTCAGCCTGAGTGGGCGGGGGCATCACCATGGAGACGGGCAGGTCACTTCCTACATTCAGAGCAGGTTAGAAAGAGAATGTAGATCAACATGAGGAGTTCTGTTAGAAACAACTGTCAATAATAAACACAGGGGTGATTTGATTGATTGATTGATTGATTGATTGATTGATTGATTGATTGATTGATTGATTGATTGATTGATTGATTGATTGATTGATTGATTGATTGATTGATACCTCTGGGCCTGTGTCGATATAAAGACACCATGATGAAAGTGCAGATGCAGTACGGACAGAACACCACCAGGTGGCAGACCAGTCTGAACACAAGGTGGGAGGGGGCTGAGGAAGGGGGCGGGGCTGATGTAGAGGGCGGAGTCAATGTTGAGGCAGGGGGCGGGGCCGTGGTTGTCGGTTGACCTGTAGACAGAATCCCACCTGGTCAGGTGAACATCTGGGTGAATGAACTGGTGAAATCAAAGGTGACCTCCTCACCTGTGACAGACAGCCAGCTGGGTGGAGACTCTCCACCTGTCATGTTACACCTGTAGAGGCCTTCATCAGACTTGGTAACATGCTGGATGGTCATGTGACCTTCAGGCTCAGTCCTGATGAAGGAGCCATCTTTATAGAAACCAGCTGGGAGGTTGGAGGACGTCTTTGTCCTACAGGACAGAGTGACGTCATGTCCCTCCATCACAGGGAGGACAGGACTCCTCAGGATCACTGGTCCACCTAAACACAGAGACAAACTACAGCGTTTCATCGTCCACACACAGCTCCATCAACACTGACTCCACAGGCTGATCTTACCAGTGACGCTGATGTTGATGGTGTTACTGGTTTCTCCCTCTCTGGACTCACACCAGTAGACTCCACTGTCCTTTGGGCGAATGTAGCCGATCTGACAGGAGGAACCAGCAGTTTTCCCCAGTCAGCTCCACACTGAGTCCTGGTTCCTCTGGTCGTGTTTCTCCTCAGAGTCCATCCAGAGGGTTCGTCCTCCTCACAGCTCAGAGAGACAAACTCTCCTCTAAACATCTGAGAGCTGCTGGGACTCACAGTGAGACGAGCTGGAGGGAAAAGAGGACAGATAACAGTAAATGACCCGAAGGAGAAAAAGTGAAGAGGCTGAGACATTTCAGTTTGTGTTAATGTGATCAATGTGAGGTCTAATGTTTAATCCACTACATGTGAGGAGGGACAAGGACTGGACGGACGTGAAGCATCATCTACAAACAAAAGTGAAGTTTTTCTTAATGTGTTTGAGCTCAAAGTGCAGCCAGTTACAGTCTGTGCCCACAGATCTGTCTGACAGGAAGCACAAACTCTGACTGGACATTTTGACCTTGATGAACTCAGCGTCCCTGCAGACACAGGATGAAGGCAGAAAGACTCCCATCAACCTCTGGGGAGGAAAAGCTTCTCTGAGTTTCTGTGTTTGTGTCCTCATCAGCCTGAACTCTTGAATCCCTCCTGTTTGACTCTAAACTCTCCGATCAGAGATCCTCAGAGAGTTCAGATGTGATAGAAGACGTTCACCTACCCTGGTTTGTTGTGCAGCTCAGCAGTGAGGTCAGAACTGCAGAGAAATGACCCTGTGGTTAGTTTGAGTTTGAACTGCAGACAGACAGAACAGCTGTTCAGCTCAGAGAAGATGGCGTCCACGCTGAATACTCTCTGAGTCGTCCGGCTGTAACCGAGTTTATTGTGCTTTCAAGTTCTGAACGTAGTGCAAAGTGTGAGAACAACAGGAGAAACATTCCAGACTTTTCCTCTGAAGGGACATTTAAGGCAACACAAAACAAACACACCCTTAAAGGTCGTATGAGAGTAAAGTGACAACATTTCTGAACGTATTAACGCTTCTCTACACTTTCCTTTATTGCTTGTTTCACTCACACTGATCAGGAAACTGTAAGAGGTTTTTAAAATCCCCGAGTTGTTGATCTCACCTTTATTCTTCTCAACACAGCACACATGCTAACAACGTAATGACTTAAATCTGGAGCGAACACATTGTACTTACAGATCAGCCATTGAAGAGATGTTTGTCCCATTCTACCACTCGCTGCTGTGACATCAAACACTGTGAATGTTTCACTCAGAGAAATTCAAACCACCACTTCCTCTGTGAGGGCTGGTGAAGCAGCCGTGTGGTTTCCTTTCCTGCAGTCGCTCACTAATGTCACTTTATAATCTCAGGTTTGAATGTAGCTGATTGTCACTAATATTCTTCATGAGGGATTATTTCCATCAGTGTTTATCTGTGAGACTGGAGCCGTCAGGTTTCCCTGAAGTTACACACTTTGTAACAGCTGATCAACATATCAGTTATTCTCCTGTTGTCCATATTGAACACCACTGATACAAAGATCAGGAAGAAACCAGAGCTCTCTGTCTTGTCTCTGTGTAGAGACATAAAATACAGAGATATACAGCGCTTTCATCAGTTACTTTAAACCGTCCTGCAGGGGTCAGTAGACTACTGCTGGATGGACTGACAGTCTCTGAGGGAGATTATTACTATAACTTTATTTCATGTTGAGGATGAAATGGTTCCACCAGAAGATGGAGCTCCAACACTGAAGCAGCCTGCAGGTTGTTCATCAGACTGATCACTGACATTAAACTGACATTAATGGAAACCCTGTCTGAGTGTTGGCTGGAATAAATAAATGATATCAGAACAAAGCAGAGATGGGATCAGGAGCTGGGTGGTCTGTACATTTAAACATGATCTCTACAGGTTCTATTCTGCTCTGTAGATACAAACATCAGATAAATGATGAATGAGTCAGGTAGACCAGATGAACATACTTCAGTAAACAGCACTACAAGGGGATGAAGAGGAAGTCCATGACTTATTAATATTATTATCATTATTTATCCATAAACAGCCAGGCTTTAAGTCTTATTATAAAGTATGTTCCACATCATTCAGATCAGCCGTTTAGAGTTCATTTAGAGGAAAATAGAACCCATTTATTTGCATTGTGCATTTTGTTCGGTGCTTGTAGATCCTGAACTTTTGAAAATGAGCTCAGAAAAAAAGATTGTATTTATTAGTCACATGTTGTGCTAAAGGAGGCTGACAGTTAACAGTTTTGTGTTTTCATGTAGCCTATTCATGTATGTTTCCGCCCATTATTAGTCAAATATGACACAGAGAAATGAAGTCATGTGACTCAATCAAACCAGCTAGAAACATGACACTACAATGTAAACAAACGTAGCCCCGCCCCGTCAGACGGCAGCCAATAGGAGTCAGGGATTCTACAGCAGCCAATAGGATTCAGGGATTCTATGTCAGCCAATAGGATTCAGGGATTCTATGTCAGCCAGCATTCTATGTCAGCCAATAGGATTCAGGGATTCTATGTCAGCCAATAGGATTCCAGAGTTCTACAGCTTCCACCAGCCAGAAGGTTCTGGCCTCAGGAGGAGGACTCTGGAGACCAGATAGTCTCCTGGTGGACTTGGACTCGGTACCGTGGAACCAGTAAGGTGTCCTCACGGTCCTCAGGTTGTTACTGTGTTAGTGTCCTAACGGGAGCAGCTTCCCGTTTATTTATTATCCAGTAATCAGCTGTTCCGGTGTGAAGGTTGAGTGTGTTCTCTTCATATTCAGTCACGTGTGTTCGTGCTTCAGGGTCTCAGTGTGAACCTATGAAGAGTAGCAGGAGACGTGTAGACAGCTAAGTTAACCAGAAACAACAAGAGTCCAGCAGAGGACAGTGTTCACTGAGGACTCAGTGTGTGTGTGTGTGTGTGTGTGTGTTTCTTGGTAGCATAGATTCAACAAGGTGTTGGAAACATCCCTCAGAGATGTTGCTCCATATTGACATGACAGCATCACGACTGTTGGATTGAGGTCTGGTGACTGGAGGCCACTGGAGTACTGGGAACTCATTGTCATGTTCAAGAGACCAGTCTGAGATGATGTGAGCTTTGTGTCATGGTGCATCATCCTGCTGGAAGTAGCCATCAGGAGACGGGTCCACTGTGGTCATAAAGGGATGGACATGGTCAGCAACAATCCTCAGGGAGGCCGTGGCCTTTAAACCATGCCCAACTGGTACTAAGGGGCCCAAAGTGTGCCAAGAAAATACCCCCCCCACCATTACACCAGCAGCAGCCTGAACCGTTGATACAAGGCAGGATGGATCACTGCTCTCATGGTGTTTACGCCACATTCTGACCCGACCATCTGAACGTCGCACTGAAGTGGAGACTCATCAGACCAGGCAACGTGTTCCAATCTTCTATTGTCCAACTTTGGTGAGCCTCAGTTTCCTGTTCTGAGCCGACATGGAGGCACCGGTGTGTCTTCTGCTGCTGGAGCCCGTCTGATTGCTTCCAGGTTCAGAGGTGCTATTCTGCAGACCTTGGTAGTAACGAGTGGTTATTTGAGTTACTGTTGCCTTTCTATCATAAGAACCACTCTGCCCATTCTCCTCTGACCTCTGACATCAACAAGGTGTTTTAGTCCACACAACTGCCGCTCACTGGATGTTTTCTATATATATATATGTGTGTGTGTATATATATATATATATATATATATATATACATGTGTGTGTGTATATATATATTGTGCAATATATATATATATATGTATATATACATACATATATAAGCGGGTAAAATAAGTATTGAACACGTCACCATCAGTAAATATATTTCTAAAGGTGCTATTGACATGAAATGTTCACCAGATGTCGGTAACAACCCAAGTAATCCGGTTGTGAAGGTCTTGAGAGAGCTCTTTGCTTTTATCCATCATGAGATGCTTCTTGTGTGACACCTTGGTAATGAGACACCTTTTTATAGGCCATCAGTTGGGACTGAACCAGCTGATATTCATTTGCACTGACAAGGGGCAGGATTGCTTTCTAATCACTGATAGATTTCAGCTGCTGGTGTCTTGACTTTCATGCCTTTTTGCACCTCCCTTACTTCATGTGTTCAATACTTTTTCCCTGTGTCATTCCATTTTATTACACATAACTTAATTTCTTATTTTAACTTATTTTGCCCCAAATATATATATATATACATATATATATATATATATATATATATATATATATATGTAGTAGTAGTATTTTGTTGTTGCGCTATATGTATTGAATAACAGTAAATTCCCGCAGCTACTAAAGTAGACACTCTTATTTTGAAAGGGGGGTCGGCGGAAGTGGAGTGTGAGTTTTATTTTGACATTTCCGGCGCTTCCACAGGTGTTGCTTCCTCTTTGCCTCGGACTCCCTTGGGAAGGTAGCACTTTATCGCTCTTCTGACTTTTATTAGTTTTAAGTTATAACATATATAGATAACATCAGACGTCAGTGTACATGTATATAATGTTGTTTTAATGATTTCATGTTAGTTTGTCGTGTTGCCACATATGGTACTTGTGTAAACCTGCATGTGATGCAGACTGTTAGCACTGTGTTTGTTAGCTGGAAGCTAAGGAACGCATGTATACTGTACAGGCGATGAGCAGCCACTTCATCCAGACACTGTTGTTTCCACAGTAGCAGGTATCACATATACATGCTGGAGGTCAGTGTGGAGGACAAACTCTGAAAAGCCTGTTAGCTGTTTAGCTGTTGCTGGACAGACAATAAAAACAATTGTAAAGATGTATTCAAAGTGTGTCTTATAAATACATTCACAACGCAGAAGTAAAGACACTACATATATATATATATATATATAGGTATATATATATATATATATATGTGTGTGTATATATATGTAAAAAAAGAAAAACTGAAATATCACATGGTCATAAGTATTCAGATATGTTAAGATCCTCCCATCATGTGATGACCATATACCTGCCTAACTACATGTTTGTTCACAGTAGTCAGACCGAGTCCACAAAACATCTGAAGAACTCTCTCTCCTCTCTCTCCTCTGTCATGGCTACATTCATGATCCTGGTTTTTCTTCTGTTTGAAGGAGCTGCAGGTAAATATGGACTAGATGTTTGTTTTGACCAGTATTGTAAAATAATAGTAATTTTGTTTTAGAAAATATTGAAAACACAGATAAAAGTTTTACTTTCATGATCTTTTGTTTCACAGTTCATGTTGTTTGATAATCAGAACTGTATTTATTTATATGTATTGTCTTATACAATATTGTTCTGGTGTTGTATTTGACTCTGTAGGTTAGGGAGTGGTCGTGTTCACTGCTTTAGGGGTTTGGGCTGGTAACAAGGAGGAGGGAAGGAGGCGGGGCCATTGTCTGGCCTGCAATTGGCTAAAGTTAAACTAGAAAAAACAGGACCTCAATGTTAACTTTATTCAAAGCATTAATGGAAAGGAAAGCAAACAATGACACATTTATGTTATTGTCTTTGTGTAACAGGAACTCTGTGTTTAGACTTTATTCTACATTAATGAACATAAACCTCTGTGTTTAGACTTTATTCTACATTAATGAACATAAACCTCTGTGTTTATAGACTTTATTCTACATTAATGAACATAAACCTCTGTGTTTATAGACTTTATTCTACATTAATGAACATAAACCTCTGTGTTTATAGACTTTATTCTACATTAATGAACATAAACCTCTGTGTTTATAGACTTTATTCTACATTAATGAACATAAACCTCTGTGTTTATAGACTTTATTCTACATTAATGAACATCTTTCTGACTGTTTTTCAGGTCTTATTAATGAGATCACAGTGGAACCAGGACAGAATGCCATCCTCAACTGTAGTGTCAGCAGAACATCAGACATCAGAGCGGTGGAGTGGATCAAACAGGGCGAGCCGTCAAAGGACATCCTGTTTTACTCCGACGGGCACTTCAATCTCGAACACCAACACCAGTCCTTCAGTGGCAGAGTGAACCTGGCCGACCTGGAGCTGAAGGACGGAGACGTGTCTCTGATTCTGAAGAATGTGAGCGCTGAAGACAACGGGAGGTACAAGTGTTTGGTCGCTACAGGTGGTGCGAGGCGTACAAAGAGATCGCACATCGATGACACGCCGGTGGAGGTCATCCAGCTGGTGGTTAAAGGTGAGCTGTCTGATTCCTGTCAGTCAAACATGAGGGAACAAACACCAACATGACTAATGTGTGTTTTAATCTGCAGGTTCACAGAATGAGAACTCCATCAATGAGAACTCCATCAATGAGAACTCCATCAATGAGAACTCCATCAATGAGGTCATGACCCCCATGTGTTGCTGTAGTAGCAGTTGTTTCTCTGCTTGTTGTGACTGTTGGAGGACTCTTGGTCAATAAAAGACGTCTGCAAAAGAAGAACCCAGTTAACAAAGCAGAGGTCAATCCTCTCAGCGGTTCCGTCCCAGAACCCTCTGAGTCTGTCAACACATAGCTCCTCATCATGGTTCCTGTAAGAACCCCAAACAATCAGCGTCATCAAGAATCCCACTGCTCTTCTCTGAGAGACCCGGTCTGTGAAGATCTATAAGGTTATTTATTGATGAAGACAATTAAGAACCAGACGACTTGGACAAAGAGGCAGAAACAGGAAGTAGGTCGGTCAGTATCACCATCACATCATGTTTAATATAAAGAAGAACAGAGTAGCAGGAGAACAGAGTTTAGATAAGATAAGATAATCCTTTATTAGAGTGAACCTCTGTGTTTGCAGGCTTACAGCAGCGTAGAGTTAAAGTGCACACAAGAGACATAGTAAAGAAAGACAAGATAAAAATAAAAAATGAAAAATAAAAAAAACCAAGTATTATAAATAAGCAATAAAAACAGTAGAAAAACAACAATAACTGAAATACAATATTTACAGACCGAAAAAACTATTTGAACTATTATTGCACAGGTTTTTGTTGTCATGTTTTTATTGTCATCAGGTCAATTTGTTTGTAGTTCGTTATTAGAAGAAGTCGTTGAGTTGAAGCTTCTTTTTATCCCGTTGGAGCAGCAGACTAGAATGAGGATCAGTATCAGGAGGTTCAGACTGTTAGAGGACCATGTCCATGAAACCGTGGAGGCTTTATTGTGGTTACTGTTGGAGATGATGAGTAGACCGAGTCAGGACGTAGAACCAGAGCAGATCAGGTTATCGGTTCCTCAAAGAGAACCAACGCTGGAAAAGGCTTCACATGTCGGGACTCTCCCAGAAGAGCAGTGAGATCCTCCATGACTTCACAGTGACTCTGACTCTACCTCATCATTGATGGTCCAACCAATCAGATAGTTCCCCTCCATGAGTCCCTACCTTACAGTGGTGGAGGGGTTTGTGTACTTGAGGATCCTGGTGGCTGTATTGCCTGGATGAATTACGTCCTGTCAGGGTCTCCCATGACAAGTTGGTACCAGGGGAGGGTCAGACCAAATGAGACTCAATCTAAACCGCCAATTTATATAGTATATATAGATCTATATATATCTATATATATCTATATATATATAGATATATATACTTATAATCAGAGATATATATACTTATAATCAGAGATTTTTTTCAATATTCCAAAGTTAACAAAACAAATCCTACAGGAACCAGAGAGACGTTGTCATAAAGAACCTTTATTTACTGTCTGTTACAGGTCACAACGTCAGAATGACCTTAAATCAGGTTTAAATATGTCTTCATCTTTTATTCTGCTTGTGTTTTATATCAGGGTTAATTATGCATTTATTCTATGGTTTGAAATGTGCACTTTAAAATTATAAAACAAGGTTTTTATGAATGCTGATGGTATCTTATATCAATATATAACCGTGTATGATTTACACTGATAAGCTGGTTAAACGCTGATAATTACTGTTTAAAAATGTAAAACAAAATCAACTGAGTTCAGAGATCTCAGGACGAGTCCATCAAAGAATTAGACTTTAAACTGTGTCTTTATGTATTATCTACAAAGTAGAGCTGCATGAAATGTGCTCATGAAATAATGTGAAACATACAAAAGTGTAAATGTTAAAAACTGTTCAAACTAAACTAAAGATGCTAGTTTCTAAAAGAAGCAGCAGCTGAGAAAATAAAAACACATTATTTAATTATAATTCAATGGATCAAATCACAATGAATCAGAAAAATGATGGAAGCTGATAATAAACCTTAAATAACATCTATACACACACACACATATATATATATATCTCTGCCGGACTGCAGAAGGCAGATAAAGACTTTGTGGGACTGGGGACCAAATGTCTGGACTTTGAGACTCAGACTGCTCAAGTTTGAATACTTTTGAAACTCAGATAATTTTCCTGAAAACTTTTCTTGCTTTGAAATGTACAGAAAACAACTTTTGTTTGCCTTCAATAAACCAACTTAAAGTTTAAAACGCCTTCGCCCGTTTTAATTCTTCTCTAGACCAACGAGAGGGGCCTCTTCAGGAAGGAAGGAACAACACACACACACACACACACACACACACACACACACACACACACACACACACACACACACAACACACACACACACACACACACACACACATACACACACACACAAACACACACACACACACACACACCTTTAAATACTGAACTTGTGCTACTTTTACGTATTCATTGTTTTTATCTATATTGTATTTTGTGCATATTTTGTACACAGTTATAGCAGCTCAAATATTGATCATCAGATATTGATCAGAAATAGGTCACGACTGAATTCAGCGTCATCAGGAGGAGGTGAGTCATTCTGATTGATTATTAAAATGATATGAATGTTCAGAGCAGCGTTAGTGAACATGTCTGTGCTTCTGAGTCACAGAGGAGTATGAACCGGATTCAGGTAAAGAAACCTCTGACAAGGTGTGCTCTTATTCTGAAACACAGTATCAATCTGTTGATATGAAGATGGATTCAGAGTCATTGAACTAAATGAGTTTAATGTTATTAAAGAGCAGCCTGTGCTTCTTAAATATATTCTTTATTATGTGAACAGGAATCAGGAGCAGCAGGTTTCATTTCAGTAGAAGTGGAGGTTAAAGTGTAGAGCAGTTGAACCTGTTCATACAGGTAGAATGTCACCTGGAGCAGAAACAAACAGCTCACCTGTCTCCAGGCAACCACCGCCATGAAAACAAAGAGGACTCATAATGACATTCCTCAGTGAAATGATAGATAGAAAGATAAAGTCACCGTTCATTCAGAGTGCATGTTGAAACTCATCAGATCTGTCGACAAAGTTTCATTTTTTACTTTCAGAGCCAATCGTTTATTTTTCTAGAGCTTTTGTTTTATTATTTATGTTAAAGAATAGAAGTGTGTTCCTGCAGCACACACACACACATATCTATATTCATATATATATATATATATATATATATATATATGAATATTCTGAGTCGTGGTTCATGTTGGTCTGTAGCTTTAAGTCTGTTGCTGAGAGATATAATGAGATATAATATGGAGCCACAGTCTGGTTCCCTCCCTTTAGTCCTCCCCTCCCCCACTGCACAGCCTGTTGCCGGGTAGAAGTTGAGTGATACTGCGTCTCTTCTCCTGTGAACCTGAGAACAAACTGTTGAAGATTCAAACAGAACATTTAGAGATGAGATCAAATACATTCTTGTTTCTGTGGGACTGATGAGGTCTCGTAAAACGAGCCACAGATGTGTTCGAGTCTCTGGAGGACTCATGAGCAACACGAGGCCTCACATGACTCATGAGCCTCAGGAGCAGTGGCGGCCGGTCAATAGGGGGCGCTAGGGCGCCGCCCCCATCAAAATTTCAGGAAAAAGTATAGACACAGTAAACATAAATTACATAATAAAAAGTAATTACCACGTCTGTTCAGTGTTCACTCATACAATGGGTTTTACTTTTAAATTTTTATGCCTTTCCATTCAATATTGGGTTTATTCTGGGTTGTTTCATGCATTTCAATAGCGAGGGGCGCCGGCCAAATGAGTGTGTATGTGGCCTCTTAAACTTTTGGCTTCCATGTGACTTCATGCTGGTCTCTAATTGGTCACTTCAAGATTCTCCTCCGGGCGCAGCTCTCTGCGCCCCTGGCCAATCAGCGTGCTTGGGCTCATTTTTCATCCAGTCTGATTGATTCATGATACCTGTCAGTCAAAGTCACTCCCCTGGCAACGGAGCCGTGCCTGTCACTCAAAGAGCGACAGACACGCCCACGCGCACACGGAGCAGACAGAAAAAAACAACAACGAGAAGACAGGAGGAGACATGGCGACAGCAAACGAAAATTCGGTTGTTTCGTTACGCAGTAATCCTTTCTCGAGGCGTTCGGTGGAGGAAAAAAAAAAGAATAAAGGAGCTTGGACCGGAGCAGCCTGATATACAAATCCAGCAGCAGGCAAGTGACAGGGGAAGGAGTTACACTAGAGGCTTCTCCCGTTTGTGTTACACCAAACACAGTTGGCTAGCTGGATGTGGAGTTAGCAATGCTCTCTATTGCTTTCCATGCTTGCTTTTTCAAAGTGTTGGCAGTGGCACTGAAGCTCTGTGGACAACAACTGGGGTCAGAGACCTGAAACATCTCTCTGAAAAATGCAAACGGCATGAAAGTAGCCGTAGCCACCTTGACAACAGCATGAAGCTACAGTTTTTTGGCCGAGTTAGCATTGACAATTAGATGAGGGCTACAGAGTTGGCATTAGAAGGCACAATGAAGAGGTGACAAAAAATCGTCACATACTGTCCAGGATAATAGACTGTGTGAAATTTTGTGGGGCCTTTGAATTGGCTTTACGTGGCCATGATGAGAGTGAGAGCTCTGTCAACCCCGTCAACCCGGGATATTTCGTGGGCTGGTGGATTTTGTTGCCTCTCTGGATGGAGCTTTGAAAGAGCACCTTGAGACTGCCACTGTTTTTAAGGGTACTTCAAAAACTGTCCAAAATGAGCTCCTGGATTGTATGTTGTCTGTTGCAAGGGAGCAAAATTTATGTTCAAGTAGTTTATTGTTGTGTTGTAATCCCCGCCCGCCAGTGCGCCCCCCAGATTTTTTAGCACCAGCCGCCACTGCTCAGGAGTCATTTCACCCGACAACCTGAACGTCATGACCACAACATTTAAAAACGATGAAGTAAAAACCCCCGATGGAGAACAGCTAGTGTTCCTCCTCTGTTCTCATGTTCTCCTTCCTCTTTAGTAAAGACAGTCAGACACAAAGAACTGTTTCTTTGGGTTTTATAGTTTGTTTTCAGGACGATGTGATCGACCTCTCCGTCTCTCTGACCCTTTTTTAATAACCCCGTATTATCTATTTATCGCATAAACAGGCTGTCTGAGAGACTTGTTTCCTGTTTACAGTCGACCTTGTTGTATAAATAGTCTGCTGACCGATAACAACGTTATCTTGTGACCGTTCTGTGCTGACATAGTGTAAAATGTCAGAGGAGAAAGAAAGGAGAGCAGAGTACATCAGCAGTGTACTTGTACTAACACCACGTTGGTGTCTCTTCCTGTCGGTCGGGGTAAACCCAGAACAGGAAGCTTTTTAGTTCCTGTTATAAATTCTTGATAAGACTGATTCAAACAGAGATCTGACTCCCACATGGGGACTTTTTATTTAAAACCAGGTTTTTCTGAGTTCACTGAATCCCTGTTATATATTAACTTTGAACTCTTAACTCCTCACAGCAGGATAAAGTTCAGCTCCTCTCTCTGATAAGAACATTTGAATTTCAAATGTGGAGGCAAATTACTTTTCCTCTAACGTCCAGATGTAAAGTCTGCTGCTTTTACTTCTACATGTTGTTGTTGCTGGTTTGATTCTTTATTCTGCTGTGAGCCACGTGACACTAATATATACATATACATATATATTTATATATATATGCATATATTTATATACATATAAGGTAATAATCTCTGTACTGGTCGACAGAAAACAGAAGTGAGTCAGTGTTATAGTGTTTTAGTGTTTTAGAAGAAAAGCTCTGAGTAGAAATGTGTCGGATGAACTCCGCCCACTTTTTATTTTATAACATTTGAACACTAAAGTCCCTGAAAACGAGCCGAGTGACACTGAACAAATACAACACTGTTCATTAAACTGTCTGTAACTGTTGGTGCTTTAGGAGCTTTTTATGGAGTCATTCTGCAGTTTGAAGGAAACTCCGCCTACAATGACTCATGAAGCAGAAGGATGGAGTCAGAACCAACAAGGAAGAAGAAGCCGCCATCTTAACTGAGCAGCTGCACAGTCTCAACATTTTATCTCTCTGCTCCCTCAGCTCCTCCTGTTTCACATCCTGTTTCTGCTTTAGCCTCTAAACATACAGAGAAGATGGTGGATGTGTTATATCGCAGCAAAACCTGTCCGAACATTTTATTATTATTATTATTATCATCATTATTATTATTATTATTATCATCATTATTATTATCATTATTATTATCATTATTATTATCATCAGTCTGGAATGATTTACAGAAAACAAAACTGAAACGGTTTTAACTCAGGGGCTTTTTCACTTCTGCAGTTTAATGAAACAATAAAACCTGAATGAGTTATAAAACACTAACAGAGTGATATTCTTGTTCACACTTTACAGACACTTTTTAGACATACTTGTTACTTTATATACATATTTATATATATTTATTTAAATATATACACATACATGTTTGTACTTAATAGTACAGTGACACTCCTCTGATCTCTAAACACAGTTTGATCAGCTCTCTTTTTCTTAATATCTCTTTCTCTCTTTCTCTCTTTATGTCTTTCTCTCTTTCTCTCTTTATGTCTTTATGTCTTTATTAACACAGTCATGTCATCAGGTTTCTGGTTTCTGGGTGTGTTGTCGTCTTGTTGTTGTTGAAGCTCAGAGTTTTCTTTCAGATAAGAACCTGAATGTGACGTAACGTGTTTTGCATCACATAAACATGTTTGGACCGATCTGAATTATTTTGGGTTCGTCCCTGTTGTTTACATTCAGACAAACTGAAGAATTCAAACCGTTTTTTAACAAATAAACCAACTCTGCTCAGTTTGTGTCTTTTTGTAATCATCTATGCATGCAGTTATGTTTTTATCTGTGATGTTTTACTGGTGAAACCTTGAACTCGATGCAGATTTCATTCTATTTGCTGTTGTTTCTCTTTTCCTCCTGTGTTTTTTTAAAGAGGTCACAGTGAAACTGATCCTCTGCAGAACAAAGTCGAGCTGCTGCCACCTGCTGGCTGTTTACAGGAAGAGAATAAACAGGAAGCCACTGCAGCAGTTCACCACCTGAACAGTTATGATTCATATTTAATAAATCAAACATCTTATTGCTGCACATGTTAAACTAATTATTCATTTTACATTTTTATATTAGATAACACTTTCCAGCAGAGAGGACGACGCCCAGCAGCAACATTTAAATAAGTCTGTCTGCAGCTGGAGGCTTTAGAGACACATAGCATGTTATGTAATAAATAGAAGTTTGTGCAGAGGCCTCTGGAGACCAGTTAGAGACCAGTAAAACCAGCAGCTGGACTTCACTGGTGTGAAGGAGTGAATGTGGACCTCAGTGAAGAGTAGACGACCTCTGGCTCTGGTGAAAACTCTGAACAAACAACGTAAAACACGTAGTTAGACAGAAGAAAACCTTCACTGACGTCAGACTGGAACAAAATGACACTTTAATGAACACATGAATCAGAAAGCAGATTAAAGAAGAGCGGCTGTACCTCTGGTCCTCTTCGGTCTGATCACTATTTCTCCATAAATGACCTCATTAGTTTGTTTCCCTGCTGAATAAACAGGAGCCGGATCGCTCTCTGGAAAATAAAACAAGGTTAAGTTTGAATTAAATTAAGTTTAAATGTGTGTTGAACAACACAGAATACATAGAACATAAAGTGTAACTAAAAAGGTCGACATTACATAAATCTTATCACGTCAAATAAACACAGTGAAATCATTTTGTCACTGAAAGCAACCAACAAATAGTAAAAATAATAAAAATGAAAATACTTATATATATATATTATATTATATATAATATGCAATGTATAGCAGGTGAATGAATTATAATTATTACATAGAAATAGAGTTCCAACCTAACATAAGGCCATGAATTAGCAAATCATCAGCTAATATTTAATCTGTTTTGGAGCGAAATGTAAAAAAAAAGTGCAAAAGAATTGTCTCTATGCAGACGATACTGTTTTATATTGTGTTTTTGATTCCGTCCAGTTGGCAGGTCGGTAGTCGATAAACACTATAAAAGAAGTGAATGTGATTCTTTGACTCCAAAGTCACCAAAAGTAAATTTTGGACCCAGGAAGTTTCAACCATTTCAAACCATCGGAGAAGCTTCTAATGAGTCATCGTTACAGACCATCTATGGCTGAAATGAGACACAGTGTTGCTTTGAGCTAGATGCTAACATCAGCATGCTAACATGCTCAAATTAACAAAGTTAACATGCCATGTTCCAAAATTTAGTTTAGCCTGTTAGCATGCTAACATTAGCTGATTAGTAGAAAACACAGAGTCTTTAGTTCTGCAGGTGTTTGGTCAAAAATGCTAAACTGTTAGCATTGACATAAATGTATTGATTAGCAGCTGTACCGCTCATCCTGTTTGGTTCCTGATGGACGTCTTCTGTTCTTTTCACTGATGAGTAAACTGGAGCTGCATCACTCTCTGGACAATAAAGGGAAATATTATTATTGTAATAATCATAGTAGTAAAGTAGCAATGTCTTCTATTAATAAAAATAACAAATGATGAAGTGATATTAAAGTAATTTAATTTAATGTAATTAATAATTACACCACTAATTTGTTAATAAATAAACATCATCAGTGCATTTATAGAAATGTCACATGTAAGCATTGATATACACAGATATGCAAATCTGCCCGTTTATGAGTTATCCACGTTTTTCCAACAACTTAACAAGTTATCTTGTGAAGAATCAGTCCTGAGTTAAAACTTAAAAAACTCAACTGAAGTGAGTTTTGTTTTATCAGAAGACAGGAAACTGGACGCGGCAGAGCTTCTGTCGACATAGAAACACTTTGACCACAAACCAACTGTGGTACTCAGGAAACATCTTCTGATCACTAAAGGACATTTGTTTGACTACGTAGTGTTTTAGTTGTGAATTAAACACTTTTGTTGGTAAATTATCTGCAAAAGGTGAAATGCCAAGAAAAACAAGTTAATTAACATAATAATATTAAATCTGTAACGTTGACTGTCTAACCTTCAGGCTTCCTCCGGACACATCGTCTCACCAGTAGAGCCAGTACAACCAGTAGCAGCAGACCACAGAGGGATGGAAGAAACAACAACACTAAGAGGGAAGGAGGCGAGGAAAGAGGGGGAGAGGAAGAGGAGAAGAAGAAACCAGTGGTGGAGGTGGGGGGAGGAGGTGTGGTGGGGGGTTTACCTGAATGAAAAAAAGACATATTTTTTATGTCTCTATGTAGTTGTTTTGAATATATTTGTAGTTTGTTTTCATCTATTTGTTGTAATTTTGCATCTCTATGTAGTGTTTTTAATCTTTTTTGCAATCTTTGTATTTGTTTCGAGTATCTTTGTAATCATTTTCAGTATCTTTGTATTCCTTTGCATCTCTTTGTAGTTTCTTTGTATATTTGAGTCTCTGCGTTGTTCTTTTGAGTCTCTGCATTGTTGTTTTGAGTATCATTGTATTTGTCTCGGGTCTCTTTGTAGTATCTTTGTCTATTTGTTATCGTTTTGAGTATCTTTGTAGTTGTTTCGAGTAACTTTGTTATAATTTTGAGTATCTTTGTATTCCTTTGCGTCTCTTTGTAGTTTATTTGTATCTTTGTAGTTGTTTTGAGTATCTTTGTTGTTTTTCGTCTCTTTTTTGTTGTTATGAGTCTCTTTGTAGTCATTTTGCATCTCTATTTAGTTTTGTTGTCTCTTTTGTAATTGTTTTGAATATCTTTGTGTTCGTCTCGGGTCTCTTTGTAGTTTATTTGTCTATTTGCAGTTGTCTATTTGTTATCGTTTTGAGTATCTTTGTAGTTGTTTCGAGTATCTTTGTTATAATTTTGAGTATATTTGTATTCCTTTGCGTCTCTTTGTAGTTTCTTTGTATATTTGCAGTGGTTCTGAGTATCTTTGTAGTTGTTTTACATCTCTTTGTAATAGTTGGGTGTGGGCGTGGTTACAGATGCAGGACGGAGACACTCAGGTTTTAATCTTTAAATCAAAATAGGAAACAAGAGTAACCTTTGACCTCCTCACCTGTGACAGACAGCCAGCTGGGTGGAGACTCTCCACCCGTCATGTTACACCTGTAGAGGCCTTCATCAGACTTGGTAACATGCTGGATGGTCATGTGACCTTCAGGCTCAGTCCTGATGAAGGAGCCATCTTTATAGAAACCAGCTGGGAGGTTGGAGGACGTCGTTGTCCTACAGGACAGAGTGACGTCATGTCCCTCCATCACAGGGAGGACAGGACTCCTCAGGATCACTGGTCCACCTAAACACAGAGACAAACTACAGCGTTTCATCGTCCACACACAGCTCCATCAACACTGACTCCACAGGCTGATCTTACCAGTGACGCTGATGTTGATGGTGTTACTGGTTTCTCCCTCTCTGGACTCACACCAGTAGACTCCACTGTCCAGAGGGACAATGTAGCTGATCTGACAGGAGGAACCAGCAGTTCTTCCCCATCCATCTCCACACTGAGTCCTGGTTCCTCTGGTCGTGTTTCTCCTCAGAGTCCATCCAGAGGGTTCGTCCTCCTCACAGCTCAGAGAGACAAACTCTCCTTCAAACATCTGAGAGCTGCTGGGACTCACAGTGAGACGAGCTGGAGGGAGTTTATTAGATTTGAGCAAAGCCAAATGTGTTTAGCTGCATATTAATCAACCTGCCTGGTCTGGATTTTGTGTGTTTTATCTTCTCATAAAACATCTTCACTGACCTCGGTTTGTCGTGCAGCTCAGTCGTGAAATCAGAACTGAGGAGAGATGACTGGTTTGATTGATATAATCTTACATTCAAAAGACTGAAACTCAAGATTAAAAGCTGTGAAATGATTAAATCTGTGTGCATTAATTAAATAATATATATAAATATATATATATCCTGAAACACCAAATATCATTCTATGGTGGATCAGTGCAGAGCTGAGCTTAAGGAGGCAGGATGTGTTTGTGGTCAGATGTGAGAAAGTCGTTTAACACTGTTGAGGTTTGTTCTTTAAACAATCAGAAATAATCATTTTAGAGCATTTAATGAATGTTTTCACTTCATAAAGATACATATATATTTAAAAAACGGGTGATTATTTCTAACTTTTTAAACTGATAAAATGATTAATCATATCTGTGAGTATGTTTTGTTTTATTTTAAGCTCCATGGTTTCCTCTTTGCGTCCCATCAATATTAAACTGTAAAAACAATCATTCATATTTAAATAACTCGTGTTTTACTCACAGAGCAGCCACAGAGGAGACGCCTGTCCCATCATACCACAAAGTGATGAAGACTGTTCTCCGTCAGACAAAACCCTCCTCCTTCCTCTGTGGAGGTGAGTTCACTGACCCTCAGCAGGAAATAGGAGAAAATAAAGGTTTTATTCATTATGAACATTGAAGGAAATAATCTAAAGAAAGTCGGAGAGGAGAGTTTTAACTAACTAGTTTTAATTAAATCTCACAAAGAAATAAAATATATTATTATTTCCTAAAATGCATCAGAGAGAAAAGACATACTAGTTTTAGTTGTGTAGATTCAGACTAAATTATATTATTAACGTATATTTAAGCACAAACGTGTGAAAAGCTCTCGTTTGGAGCCTCCATGAAGAAAGAAAACCAAAAGTAAATATATCAAATTAAATATATAAGAAGCTATAAAATATGAATTTAATAAATCAATAAAGATATTGCAGAAATATGGATTTAAGGGAGTCTTTTATTTGCATTGTGACACTGATGTCGGTGAAGAGGACAGAAATAAGTGGACGGTTCATCACCTTTAACCTTAAAACGTTACCGTCCTTTAACCCCTTCAGTTCCAGGTCAGACACGTCTGTCAGCCTCTTAAAAGGCCAACGCGTGTTTGATCTGGCGACATCTAGTGGCGAGGAAGCAGATTGCAGCAGACGGAAACTTCTCTGTGTCGAGAGCGGAGAGAACTACGGTGTCCGATATGAGAACCTGAACATCCCTCAACTGGAGCCAGAGTTCAGTTTGAAGATATGAAGGTAATGAAAACACAAGGATTCTTATTTTTATGTGATTAACATAAAAACATATTAATAAACATAAGAAAACATACATATCAATATTCCCAACATAAGAAAACATACATATTAATAGAAAACATACATATCAATAACATAAGAAAACATACATATTCAATATTCTAAACATAAGTAAACATACATATTAATATTCTAAACATAAGTAAACATACATATTAATATTCTAAACATAAGAAAACATACATATTAATATTCTAAACATAAGAAAACATACATATCAATATTCCCAACATAAGAAAACATACATATTAATATTCTAAACATAAGTAAACATACATATTAATATTCGAGACATAAGAAAACATACATATTAATATTCTGAACATAAAAAACATACATATTAATATTCTTAACATAAGTAAACGTACATATTCATATTGGAGACATAAGAAAACATACATATTAATATTCTAAAACTATAATAATCTGATCTGTGAGCTCAAACAGCCTCTTCATCAGTAACCTGAACAGAGTCCAGACAGATCACCTGGTGTCAATAAAGTTGTGTTTATAAGAAAACTAAAAAAAGAGCTTAAACTTTCTTAAGCGCTGATTGGCTGAGGAGCAGAGAGGTAAGTCCCACCTCCTCATTCACACCGAGCAGGAGGAGACAGACCAGTAGAGGACCAGTAGAGGACTGGTACAGGACCAGTAGAGGACCAGTACTGGACTGTCTCCTCCTGCTCGGTGTGAATGAGGTACTGGTCCCATACTGGTCCCATACTGGTCCTCTACTGGTCCTCTACTGGTCCTCTACTGGTCCTATACTGGTCCTCTACTGGTCCTCTACTGGTCCTATACTGGTCCCATACTGGTCCTCTACTGGTCCTATACTGGTCCTCTACTGGTCCTCTACTGGTCCTTTACTGGTCCTCTACTGGTCCTATACTGGTCCTATACTGGTCCCATACTGGTCCTCTACTGGTCCAATAGAGGATTATTAGTGCTGATGATGGTTCTCTGCGGGGTTTCTGTGGATAACGGCGGCAGAGACGGACAGAGGTGCTGTGAGGTACCACACACACACACACACACACACACACACACACACACACACACACACACACACACACACACACACACACTCATGTCTCACCGCGGAGGGTCTGTCTGATTGACAGGTGTGACGTAACAGCTCACCTGTGGACCAGGTGTGTGTTTTAAAATATTGCAGAAGTGAATGTGAGAATGAAACAGAGATATTGTGTGTGTGGAATGTGGTGCGTTCAGGGGACACAGGAGATCACAGCGGTGTGGGGGTCGAGTTCAAACCCTTCTTTTATTGTCTTTAAACATTTGGATCCGGAACATACTCGTTCAATGCAATAAAACAACCTCAGGAAACATGTTTTAGATATGAAATATATTATATTCACCCATCAGGCAGATGACACAACTATATTATTGATTAATGATTCATTCAAAAGCTTCAGGTCTGAATTTAAAGAAGTGTTATTAAGAGTGATTTACCTTAAAAGTAGTGATTTAACTTTATTTATGATTTAAAAGTGAACTATTCAGGAAGAACAACACCGATGTCTTCATAACAGATTAAAAATAGAAAATAAATTCAGCCTCTGGTTAAAAAGAGATGAAATGTGAAGGTTTGTTCATGTGGCATCGTCTCTATGTCTCGACAACAAAGCGGACGAAAGAAAAATAGATCAATTGTTGTTTCATTTTTTATATAAGAACATCTGTAGTTATCAATTCTTGCAATAATAGTGCTCTTGACTTTTTGGTGTCTAAGATCCAAACATAGATTCTTCAATGTTGAACTTCATTCTAAAATGTGTTTTTGATCAAATTAAAGGACTATAAAATAAATAAAATACCAGTTAAATCACCATTAGGGCTCTAAATTAACACCCGCCAACCCGCCAAATGCGGGTGCAGGGCTTGGCCGGTGATAATAAATTATCTAATGCTGAACCAACACAAAGCCCTAAAACAGTGATGTCATGTGATATTTGTACGTAATAATCATAATAACAATCAGAGTTTTTACCTTATTGTCCTTTTTCTCTTTCTTTATATTATTTATTAACTATTTTTATTGTATAGGCTTTTATTTCTGTCTATCTTTTCTTATAAAGTAAAACACTGTTGCATGCAGTTTGCATTAAACTGGACAAACTGCTTCATCGTGACCTTTGACCCTCCTGCTCATACATCTGCTGTGCAAAGGGTTGTGGGTCAGAACAGCTGGATGCATTAGAGCATCCTGGTATTTATTAAAACACCGTTTATTAGGACATGAATCTGTTTCTGCAGAATAAAAGAGTTAAAATGTCTGAGTGAAGCTGAACGCAGCAGTCACGTGGCAGGCGCTCCTCCTCCTCCTCCTCCTCCTCCTCCTCCTCTTCCTCCTCCTCCTCCTCCCTCCTCCTCCTCCTCCTCCTCTTCCTCCTCCTCCTCCTCCTCCTCCTCGGTGGATGGTAAACAACAGCAGACGGTCCTGCCCGGTGCTGCTCTCCTCCGCAGACATGTCGTCCTCAGCTGTCTCCTGTCTCCTCACCGCCATCCTGCTCTCTGCGGCCGAAGGTGAGCTGTGGTCACATGCACACGCACGCACATGCACACGCAAACACATACACACGCCCACACACACACACACGCACACACACACACACACACACACACACACACACGGCCTCCAAGCTGCGTCATGTTTACAGAAAAAGACTGCGACTGCAGTAAAAGACATTTAGTATTTTAAACCATTAATGGATCAAAATATGATGTTATGACTATGTCATTACTGATGTTATTACTGATGTTATGACTGATGTTATTACTGATGTTATGACTGCTGTCATTACTGATGTTATTACTGATGTTATGACTGATGTTATTACTGATGTTATGACTGATGTTATGACTGATGTTATGACTGCTGTTATTACTGATGTTACTGATGTTATGACTGATGTCATTACTGATGTTACTGATGTTATTACTGATGTTATGACTGATGTTATTACTGATGTTATGACTGATGTTATTACTGATGTTGATGACTGATGTTATGTTTGACTGATGTTATGACTGATGTTATTACTGATGTTATGACTGATGTTATGACTGATGTTATGACTGATGTTACTGATGTTATGACTGATGTTATTACTGATGTTACTGATGTTATGACTGATGTTATTACTGATGTTATGACTGATGTCATTACTGATGTTACTGATGTTATTACTGATGTTATTACTGATGTTATGACTGATGTTATGACTGATGTTATGACTGATGTTATTACTGATGTTATGTTTGACTGATTACTGATATGACTGCTGTCATTACTGATGTTATTACTGATGTTATGACTGCTGTTATGACTGATGTTACTGATGTTATGACTGATGTTACTGATGTTATTACTGATGTTATTGACTGATGTTATGTTACTGATGTTATTACTGATGTTATTACTGATGTTATTACTGATGTTATGACTGATGTTATGACTGATGTTATTACTGATGTTACTGATGTTATTACTGATGTTACTGATGTTATTACTGATGTTATTACTGATGTTATGACTGATGTTATTACTGATGTTATGACTGATGTCATTACTGATGTTACTGATGTTATTACTGATGTTATTACTGATGTTATGACTGATGTTATTACTGATGTTATTACTGATGTTACTGATGTTATGACTGATGTTATGACTGATGTTATTACTGATGTTACTGATGTTATTACTGATGTTATACTGATGTTATTACTGATGTTATGACTGATGTTATTACTGATGTTACTGATGTTATGACTGATGTTACTGATGTTATGACTGATGTTACTGATGTTATTACTGATGTTATTACTGATGTTATGACTGATGTTATTACTGATGTTATTACTGATGTTATTACTGCTATTATTGTTGTCATAACTGTCACTAGTCACAATATGACGTATTGTTAGATTATACTAGTATTTTGAAGAACATTGTCGAGTCTCTCTGGGTTATATTACAGATACTTTGTGTTTTATTGAAAGAGAAAACATCTGACTAAAGTCAAACTGATGTTTTCAGGTCTTCATCACTCAGTAACATGATGAGGATGAAGATGAGCTTTAAGGTTTCCGATAGAAGATTTAACGTCTACTACTAAAACATAATATCATGTTATGGTGACTCTGGCGGTCCCTGTGGTATAAAGTGGTAGTGTTTCTGAGAACCAGAGTCCCTTTAGAAAACCTCTATTTTACTGCAGCAGGGTCTGACAGTCGGACCCGCTCAGTTCTGGTTGTGGTTCTCCTGATTGAGGCCCTTTGGATTCAAGGTGACATCATGAAACCATTTTTTTAGTTGGAAGCAGCAACCTGGACCAAGTACCTTAAAGCTGCATTCTCTCTGCTGTCCAGCAGGGGGCGACTCCTCTGGTTGTATAGAAGTCTATGAGAAAATGACTCTACTTCTCTCTTGATTTATTCCCTCAGTAAACATTGTAAACATGAGTTTATGGTCTCAATCTCTAGTTTCAAGTCTTCTTCAATACAGCATGATGTTCATTTAGTAAATGATGCTCCATTTAGAGTCAAACAGACCATAAAGCAGGGGATGCTTTAGGGCGGGGCTACACACTGATTGACAGGTCCACACCAGAGACGTATACGGCGTCTCTACGTCACTCCTCCTCACTCCATATATGGTCACTTCCTGTTCACTGGTTGCTAAAAACAAGATGGCGACGTCCGTAACGACGAACTTCAAACCGTCAGTTCACAAACCAACGAGAGACGTCACCATGACGACTGCGTCGACTTCTTTGTATAAAGTTTATGAGTCCAAGCAAAAAAATATTCAGTCAACAAAGATATTTAAAAAAGAACATTTGAAGCATCTCTCTCTTGTTTCTAACTGTAGGAGATGGAAACCAGGTTTCTCTAAAACCTGGTTTCCATCTCCTACAAACTACAGGTTTTTGGTTTACGGGACATTTGAACGCCGACTGTTACCAGGCAACCGAAGTGCATGAAGAGCGACGAGCCGGAGCTGCAGCAAACAAATGAGAGTATTGATCATGCAAACAGAGCGAGCACTGCGGAGTCATCGACACCTCGCCCACTGACACAAACATGGAGCGCTGAGTCATGCGTCAGTTCCTCATGTGACCACGGATCATCAGATAAAATGAGTTTCATGTAAACAAGGTTTATCTCCATAAAGTACTTCCTGTTAAAATAAAAGAACCGTTCTGTCTTTAGCTCTCTGACTGCTTCTGGTTCTGGTTCTGTGTTTGTGTTTCAGACCCACAGGAGATGAAGCTGAAGCCGGAGCAGGACGCCGCTCTGCAGTGCCAGTCTCACACTGATGACATCATCACCCTGCTGGACTGGAACAGACCAGACCTGAAGTCCGGCGGCTACGTCTTCTTCTACAGAGACGAGCGCTCGTATGAGGAGTACCAGCATCCTCGGTACCGCGGCCGCGTGGAGCTCAGAGACCCGGAGATGAAGAACGGAGACGTTACTGTTCTTCTGAGGAACGTCAGCGACCTCGACACCGGAACGTACGAGTGTCGGGTCAAAACCAGCAAAACACCACCCAATGAGACGACTCCGTCCGAGATCAAGTGCCTCATCCACCTGACGGTCACTGACTCAGGTGAGTTTGTAGTTCAGACTCAGGTGAGTTTGTAGTTCAGACAGGTGAGTTTGTAGTTCAGACTCAGGTGAGTTTGTAGTTCAGACTCAGGTGAGTTTGTAGTTCAGACTCAGGTGAGTCTTGCTGACGGTTCACACCTGTTTCCTCTCTGCAGGCCACCCTTCTGGAAACGAGGACGGATATCGTGAACTCGTCGTTGGTCTCTCGGTTTTCGGAGTTCATCTCGGTGTGTTTTTTCTTGTTGTTGTTGGATTCATGATTTTTAGAAAAGGTAAAGGATTCAAAAAGAATAATCTATACGATCCTCCTGTGAACGAAGGTGATCCGGAGACCTGAGGAGTCTCAGGTACCTTTACTCCTGATGGTGTTTGTGTGTTTTGCTGCCGTCACCGAACGGTGAAGGAAAGTCTTTAAAGGGTCGTTACATTCAAATTATCAGCTTCAAAAGATCAACAAACATATTCAGAATGTAAACAGAGAACAGGTAGATGATACGTATTCAGACTGATGAGGAAGCAGGTGAACATCTGGAGCTTTTAGCAGCCAAAGAGACAGATGTTCCCCTGAGGAGGTGGAGGAGACCAAAAACAGAGATAAAAGAGAGAGAGTTCTGGACTGACTCATTAAGAAACATCAGCAAATGTTTGCTTCGTTTAATCTATCAATTTAAGAGACGATGATGTGTTAATGATATCAATGAAAATCAGTTAATGAAGATTAATAACACTAATATGATTTAATAATCTTATTAATGCAATTATTATTAAGATTAATAATTGCATCTCTACTTTAAGAGAGCGATAGCTTCCATAAAGTCAACTGGACATAATAAGTAACAAAATATAAAACAGCATCGTCTGCATAGAAATGCATTTTAAATGTATAATTGTAGTCACCTGGATCAACTATGGATCAATACAATGACAAGATGATATCGATAAATGTCTAAAAAGATAAATGAATGATAAAATAGACAAATAAAATCACCTTTAGCATTCCGTATTATGAATGTATTTATTATAAGTCAAATAAGACAAATGAATGTAATCTAGTGCAATATCATAAATAATATTACAATAAAAGACAGAATATATAAACTGTTACATATATTTAACCATCTGATTAAATATATTTATCTTTATGTTTCTAACATCAGAATTTTATATCGGCAACATTCCATAGAATACATTTTGTTTATATTCTAAATGTTTTAGCGATATTTTTTTCGTGTTTTACTTCCTTGTGACATTTTTCTAAAGAGCTTCTCTTGTTACCATGACGCCGGCTCATCGATCGCTGTGATTGGTTAGAAAGAGAAGTGATGCAGAGACGAGTGAGAGCCTGAAAAACGTGAAATAGATAAAAAGTGAATGAAACTTTATTCATTTCAGGAGGACACACGATCACATCAGGAGTAAAGACGGCGTCCATTTTTATTTTATCAGCTTCTGCATCTAAATGTTCATAACAATAATGAAAGAAAGCTCGTTAATAATCTCAGAATAAGTTCAGTGTCGCTGCATGAAATCAATAAATAATACAGAGATGATTGTTTGGATCAGATCTGAGGTTTCTTCTGTCTTTTTGCATTTTAATTGTAAGTTTTTATGTTTAAACGCACTTTATTTCCCCTCGATAAGCTTTGTGAAGATAATAAATATTTTGTATGAGTCTCATCATGTTTCTTTTGTTTAATGAAACGTGTCTGATCTCATTTAGAGATCAAAATAAACCAAATACATATAAATATATAAATACATACATATGAGAATAGATTTAAGGTTTTAATAGGGCCGTTGTTTACAGAACAGACCTTCTTCCTCCTCCTCTTCTTCCTCCTCCTCTTCTTCCTCCTCCTCTTCTTCCTCCTCCTCCTCCTCTTCTTCCTCCTCCTCCTCTTCTTCCTCCTCCTCTTCCTCCTCCTCCTCCTCCTCTTCTCCTCCTCCTCTTCCTCCTCCTCCTCTTCTTCCTCCTCCTCCTCCTCTTCTTCTCCTCCTCCTCTTCTTCCTCCTCCTCCTCTTCTTCCTCCTCCTCCTCTTCTTCCTCTTCCTCCTCTTCTTCCTCCTCCTCCTCTTCTTCCTCCTCCTCTTCCAGGTTCCAGAGTTCTGAGGACTGAAGAGGTTTGATGATCAGATTTCATGTTGAAGTTTTAGTCTTTAACTTTAAATAAAAACAGGAAGTTTGGTTAAAAACAAACTTCCTCCTGCTGACTTCCTGTTTGGGTTTGAAACGAGGCCTCAGATGGTTTTGATTGTTTTGATTCTATAAACGTTGTCTTCTGTCAGAAAGTGTTTTCTGTATTTTCTGTGAAATGAGTCTGGAGCATCTCAGAGTCCTCCGTGATGAGAGCAGTTTGAATCCTCTAATTGTTTAGGAAAGGAGCTTCAATGCTTCCTTTCCTATCTCCTTTAGCCTAGGAAACACTGGACCTTCCTTTACCAAAGGAAAGGAGTTAATGACGACCCACAATCCCTAGCGGCGGCAACATTTAAAGTGACGCACCATGAAAACAAATGATATGTTTAACTTAAGGTTTAACACTTCTTTACATACAGTCATAAACTGATGAATATAAATAGACTCCAGTGTTTGGACTTCTGTCTCATGCGGTGATGCTGATCAGAGCGGCTCCGGTTCAGCTGTGGTCACGTGCTGCCCCCTGCTGGCTGCTTCCGGTCTCTGCTGCAGTGAGTTTGTTCTTAATCAGAAAGTTTTCAGGTTTCTACGAGACTGTTTGAAGAAGAAGAGGAGAACTTTTACTCTGAGGTACTTTTACTTTACTTCAACTACGTGTACTTCACTTCAGCTATGTGTACTTTACTTCAGCTATGTGTACTTTACTTCAGCTATGTGTACTTCAGCTATGTGTACTTACTTCAGCTATGTGTACTTTTACTTCAGCTATGTGTACTTTACTTCAGCTATGTGTACTTTACTTCAGCTATGTGTACTTTACTTCAGCTATGTGTACTTTACTTCAGCTATGTGTACTTTACTTCAGCTATGTGTACTTTACTTCAGCTATGTGTACTTTACTTCAGCTATGTGTACTTTACTTCAGCTATGTGTACTTTACTTCAGCTATGTGTACTTTACTTGTTATTGCTCTACATTTATGTGACAGCTTTATTTACTTTACATATTCAGATTATTTATCAGTGAATACATGAGGACGTATTATTATAGATTATATAAAGTCATTCAAAGGAGCTGCAACATTAAAGTGATGAACACATTAATGCATCAATAATTGATTATTGACTCCTCCATTGTTGGATGTATCACCAGGGACAACGAGGAGGAGTACAGAGGACTGATTGAGAGCTTCATCACATGGTGCAGCAGCAACCACCTGAAGCTCAACATCAGCAAGACCAAGGAGCTTGTGGTGGACTACCAGAGGAACAGAAGCCCCCCTGTCCCTGTTTTCATTCAGGGAGGGGAAGTGGAGAGGGTTGAGTCCTACAAGCACCTTGGGGTGCAGATCAACAATAAACTGGACTGGACACACAACACTGACGCCCTCTACAGGAAAGGACAGAGCAGGCTGTTCTTCCTGAGGAGGCTGAGGTCCTTCAATGTGTGCAATAAACTGCTCAAGGCATTCTACCAGTCTGTGGTAACCAGTGCCCTCTTCTTCTACCAGTCTGTGGTAACCAGTGCCCTCTTCTTCTACCAGTCTGTGGTAACCAGTGCCCTCTTCTTCTACCAGTCTGTGGTAAAGTGCCCTCTTCTTCTACCAGTGCCCTCTTCTTCTACCAGTCTGTGGTAACCAGCGCCCTCTTCTTCTACCAGTCTGTGGTAACCAGATCCAAGATCTTTGCACTTAAAGCGCCAGGCTATTCACACTGGAGAGTCACTGTGGTGAGTTCAGGTGTCTGTAATAACAGTAGGACAGTCTAGTGTCTGTGGTGAGTTCAGGTGTCTGTAATAACAGTAGGACAGTCTAGAGTCCGTGATTAGTTCAGATGTCTGTAATAAAAGTATTACAGTCTAGTGTCTGTGGTTAGTTCAGTGTCTTTAATAACAGTAGGGCAGTCTAGTGTCTGTGGTTAGTTCAGGTGTCTGTAATAACAGTAGGACAATCTAGTGTCTGTGGTTAGTTCAGTGTCTGTAATAACAGTAGGACAATCTAGTGTCTGTGGTTAGTTCAGTGTCTTTAATAACAGTAGGACAGTCTAGTGTCTGTGGTGAGTTCAGGTGTCTATAATAACATTAGGACAGTCTAGTGTCTGTGGTTAGTTCAGTGTCTTTAATAACAGTAGGACAGTCTAGTGTCTGTGGTGAGTTCAGGTGTCTGTAATAACAGTTGGACAGTCTAGTGTCTGTGGTGAGTTCAGGTGTCTGTAATAACAGTAGGACAGTCTAGTGTCAGTGGTTAGTTCAGGGGTCTGTAATAACAGTAGAGAGAAACCATACAGCTGCCAGCGACGTGGGAAATGTTTTTCCAATCAAATCACTATAGAAAACATCTATGCATCGATAATGGAGAGAAACCCTACGGCTGTGACCAGTGTGGTAAAGAGTTCTCCAAGATCTTTGCACTTAAAGCGCCAGGCTATTCACACTGGAGAGTCACTGTGGTGAGTTCAGGTGTCTGTAACAACAGTAGGACAGTCTAGTGTCTGTGGGTAATTCAGTGTATTTAATAACAGTAGGACAATCTAGTGTCTGTGGTTAGTTCAGGTGTCTGTAATAACAGTAGGACAGTCTAGTGTCTGTGGTTAGTTCAGGTGTCTGTAATAACAGTAGGACAGTCTAGTGTCTGTGGTTAGTTCAGGTGTCTTTAATAACAGTAGGACAGTCTAGTGTCTGTGGTTCAGGTGTCTGTTCAGGTCTAGTGTCTGTGGTTGTCAGGTGTCTGTAATAACAGTAGGACAGTCTAGAGTCCGTGATTAGTTCAGGTGTCTGTAATAACAGTAGGACAGTCTAGTGTCAGTGGTTAGTTCAGGGGTCTGTAATAACAGTAGAGAGAAACCATACAGCTGCCAGCGACGTGGGAAATGTTTTTCCAATCAAATCACTATAGAAAACATCTATGCATCGATAATGGAGAGAAACCCTACGGCTGTGACAAGTGTGGTAAAGAGTTCTCCAAGATCTTTGCACTTAAAGCGCCAGGCTATTCACACTGGAGAGTCACTGTGGTGAGTTCAGGTGTCTGTAATAACAGTAGGACAGTCTAGTGTCTGTGGGTAATTCAGTGTATTTAATAAAAGTAGGTCAGTCTAGTGTCTGTGGTTAGTTCAGGTGTCTGTAATAACAGTAGGACAGTCTAGTTCAGGTGTTTTTAACAGTAGGACAGTCTAGTGTCTGTGGTTAGTTCAATGTCTGTAATAACAGTAGGACAGTCTAGTGTCTGTGTTAGTTCAGGTGTCTGTAATAACAGTAGGACAGTCTACTGTTGTTCAGGTGTGAGTTCAGGTGTCTGTCTGTGATTAGTTCAGATGTCTGTAATAACAGTAGGACAGTCTAGTGTCTGTGGTGAGTTCAGGTGTCTGTAATAAAAGTATTACAGTATAGTGTCTGTGATTAGTTCAGATGTCTGTAATAACAGTAGGACAGTCTAGTGTCTGTGGTTAGTTCAGGTGTCTGTAATAACAGTAGGACAGTCTAGTGTCTGTGGTTAGTTCAGGTGTCTGTAATAACATTAGGACAGTCTAGTGTCTGTGGTTAGTTCAGTGTCTGTAATAACAGTAGGACAGTCTAGTGTCTGTGGTGAGTTCAGATGTCTGTAATAAAGTATTACAGTATAGTGTCTGTGATTAGTTCAAATGTCTGTAATAACAGTAGGACAGTCTAGTGTCAGTGGACAGTCTAGTGTCTGTGCAAATTTCCCCGCTGCGGGACTAATAAAGGATTATCTTATCTTATCTTAGTTCATTGTCTGTAATAACAGTAGGACAGTCTAGTGTCTGTGGTTAGTTCAGGTGTCTGTAATAAAAGTATTACAGTCTAGTGTCTGTGGTTAGTTCAGTGTCTTTAGTAACAGTAGGACAGTCTAGTGTCTGTGGTTAGTTCAGTGTCTTTAGTAACAGTAGGACAGTCTAGTGTCTGTGGTTAGTTCAGGTGTCTGTGTCTGTAATAACAGTAGGACAGTCTAGTGTCTGTGGTTAGTTCAGGTGTCTGTAATAAAAGTATTACAGTATAGTGTCTGTGATTAGTTCAGATGTCTGTAATAACAATAGGACAGTCTAGTGTCTGTGGTGAGTTCAGGTGTCTGTAATAACAGTAGGACAGTCTAGTGTCTGTGGTTAGTTCAGGTGTCTGTAATAACAGTAGGACAGTTAGTGTCTGTGGTTAGTTCAGTGTCTGTAATAACAGTAGGACAGTCTAGTGTCTTAGTTGGTTAGTTCAGGTGTCTGTAATAACAGTAGGACAGTCTAGTGTCTGTGGTGAGTTCAGGTGTCTGTAATAACAATAGGACAGTCTAGTGTCTGTGGTTAGTTCAGGTGTCTGTAATAAATAACAGTAGGACAGTCTAGTGTCTGTGGTTAGTTCAGGTGTCTGTAAGTAACAGGACAGTCTAGTGTTGTCTGTGGTTTAGTTCAGGTGTCTGTAATAAAAGTAGGACAGTCTGGTGTCTGTGGTTACTTCAGGTGTCTGTAATAAAAGTATTACAGTATAGTGTCTGTGATTAGTTCAGATGTCTGTAATAACAGTAGGACAGTCTAGTGTCTGTGGTTAGTTCAGGTGTCTGTAATAACAGTAGGACAGTCTAGTGTCTGTGGTTAGTTCAGGTGTCTGTAATAACAGTAGACAGAGAAGTTCAGTGTCTGTAATAACAGTAGGACAGTCTAGTGTTCCAAGTTCAAATGTCTGTAATAACATATTACAGTATAGTGTCTGTAATGGAGAGAAAATGCTGTCTGAGTTCTCCAAGATCTTTGCACAGCTATTCACACTGGAGAGTCACTGTGGTGAGTTCAGGTGTCTGTAACAGGACAGTCTAGTGTCAGGTGGTTAGTTCAGTGTCTGTAATAACAGTGGACAGTCTGGTGTATGTGGTGAGTTCAGGTGTCTGTAATAACAGTAGGACAGTCTAGTGTCTGTGGTTAGTTCAGTGTCTGTAATAACAGTAGGACAGTCTAGTGTCTGTGGTTAGTTCAGGTGTCTGTAATAAAAGTATTACAGTCTAGTGTCTGTGGTTACTTCAGGTGTCTGTAATAAAAGTATTACAGTCTAGTGTCTGTGATTGGTTCAGATGTCTGTAATAACAGTAGGGCAGTCTAGTGTCTGTGGTTAGTTCAGGTGTCTGTAATAAAGTAGGATAGTTAGTGTCTGTGATTAGGTGTCTGTAATAACAGTTGGACAGTCTAGTGTCTGTGGTTAGTTCAGGTGTCTGTAATAACAGTAGGACAGTCCAGTGTCTGTGGTTAGTTCAGGTGTCTGTAATAACAGTAGAGAGAAACCATACAGCTGCCAGCGACGTGGGAAATGTTTTTCCAATCAAATCACTATAGAAAACATCTATGCATCGATAATGGAGAGAAACCCTACGGCTGTGACCAGTGTGGTAAAGAGTTCTCCAAGATCTTTGCACTTAAAGCGCCAGGCTATTCACACTGGAGAGTCACTGTGGTGAGTTCAGGTGTCTGTAATAACAGTAGGACAGTCTAGTGTCTGTGGGTAATTCAGTGTATTTAATAACAGTAGGACAATCTAGTGTCTTTGGTTAGTTCAGGTGTCTGTAATAACAGTAGGACAGTCTAGTGTCTGTGGTTAGTTCAGTGTCTGTAATAACAGTAGGACAGTCTAGTGTCTGTGGTTAGTTCAGGTGTCTGTAATAACAGTAGGACAGTCTAGTGTCTGTGGTTAGTTCAGGTGTCTGTAATAACAGGACAGTCTATTGTCTGTGGTGAGTTCACATGTCTGTAATAAAAGTAGGACAGTCTGGTGTCTGTGGTTACTTCAGGTGTCTGTAATAAAAGTATTACAGTATAGTGTCTGTGGTTAGTTCAGTGTCTGTAACAACAGTAGGACAGTCCAGTGTCTGTGGTTAGTTTGGTGAACTTGAGCTGGGAGCAGATGCAGAGAGCTCCACTGCTGCACTGGACTTGGGCGCCACTTCACCGCTGTCACCGCCAGAGGATCCAGGGATTCGCAGTGGAGCCAGGCCCAAGGCCCCGGCCCATAGCTCCACTCCAGAACCAGCCGATCCACAGGCCCAGCCGTCGTGGTCAGAGGTGGTGCGCCGCGGCCGCAAAAAAGATGCAGCTGAGGTTTCTCCGGAACCTCCGTTATCCGTCTCCAGCTACACCATCCTGTCAGACAAGTCTCCACCCCACTCGGTCTCCTTTCCGGCTGCTGCTGTTGGCCCACCTGTGGCCAGGACCGCCATAAGATACTGAAGGAGGCTGTGATCAGACGCTCCGGAGGCCTCCCGCGGGCTTCTTCCACTCTCCACCCCTGTTCGGAGGTAACTGAACGACCATCATCCTCTACAACCAGTCCTCACCCATCACCTCCACAACCCCTCTTCCCCCCAAATACACTCATCATCGGGGATTCAATAACCAGGAACACCCGCTTCATAAACGCTCACTCACTGTCCCCGTCATCCTGGATAAACTACGGAATCTTCTGCCTTCACTTCCGACTTCTATCAATAGAATTGCAGTTCATGTGGGGACAAATGACCCAACACAGCGGGAGTCTGAACGCACCACAGCACAGTTTAACCTCCTCTTTGACGTGTTAAATGACTGTGGAAAGACTGTTTTTATATCGGGTCCTATCCCCACTCTTCAGCAGACTCCTCAGTCTCCATACCTGGCTACAGTCCACCTGCAGGATCCACAGCATGAGTTTTATTGACAATGTTAACCTGTTCTGGGATCATGCCTCCATGTTTAAAAGAGATGGGATCCATCCCAACAAGAGGGGCAGCCACATGCTTTCGGCCAATCTGCAGCATACGGTGCAGCAGTGACTGCTAACATCCCACACCGACATCCGGCAAACGGATCCCCCGTCTTCCTCTTCCTCTTCGTCACAACCGCAGCACACGGAATCACATCAGAGCTCCCTAACAGGTCCTCATCGCAGCTACTGCCAACAGGATGGAGACTCTCATTACCACCATCATCTCCACCCTCAGGTGCTAACTACAAGAACATCATTCAACCCCTGCAACCTTTGCTACCTCATGCTCATGATCACAAGCCTGTCAATGTTGGTCTTTTAAATATCAGATCCCTAAATAATAAGTCGTCCTTAGCTCTGGATTTTATTAATTTCAATAATTTAGACTTTTTTATCATCACAGAGACCTGGTTGTCGCAGGGAGACTGTAGTTCTCTGATTGAAGCAACCCCCCCAGACTTTACACATCTCCATCAACCCCGGCTGTCAGGCAAGGGAGGGGGGGTTGCTGTTATCTACAGAAACAATTTTAAATGCAATACCATTCTACATAGCTCTTTCACTTCATTTGAACATCTTGGTTTTATAGTGAACTCTAAGGATCCAGTGATCATTGTAATAATCTACAGACCACCCAGGCCCAACAGTGTTTTTATCCAAGAGTTACTTTCCCATGTGACATCAAAGTACGACAAAATTCTTGATTTTAACATACATGTCTGCTGCCCTTCACAGACCTTTGTCACAGATTTTATGGATACCCTGGAATCCTTTAACCTCACACAGGGTATACAGGAGCCTACACCCTCAAAGGGTCACACCCTAGACCTGGTCACTTATAGTGGTCTCTGCCCTGACTACTATGAGACAAAGGATATCTGTGTGTCTGATCACAAAGCGGTTTTATTTAATGTGGTTTTACTACATCCTCTAACAGTTACTGACAGCTCACCTGTCCGCCGCCGAGTTTTTAACTCTCTGTCTGCTAGCAAGTTTTCTGAGCTTTTTTAACTGCTTTTAATCCTCATCTTCATTTAGAGGACCTGGTATCCATTTTTAATCACACCTGCCAGAATGTCCTGGACTCTGTTGCCCCCTTGGAAACCAAAAGGTGGAATACAACACCCAGCCCTGGCTAAACGAGGTCACCAAAGACTTAAAGAGAGACTGCAGGAGTAAGGAACGAAAATGGAAGAAAACAGGCTTACATGTTTTTTATGAAATTTGGAAAGATGCGATGAAGTACAATCAAGTGGCAGTTAAAGAAGCAAGAACGTCCTTCTTCTCTAATTTAATTACAGCAAACCACTCAAATCCAAGACTTTTATTCAAAATAATTGACTCAATTTTATACCAACTAAATTTCTCAAACAGGTTATTGACACAGTCGGGCCCAGTATTTTATTGATTGTTAATAGCTCGTTAGCAACAGGTTCTATTCCATCCAGTCTTAAACATGCTGAGGTCCAACCACTTTTAAAGAAACTGAATCTTGATCCCTCGGTTCTTAACAATTTCAGGCCTATTTCTAAACTTCCGTTTTTATCAAAAGTTTTAGAGAAAGTTGTTTCAACCCAACTTCTAGCCTTTATGTTTCTTAATGATGTGTTTGAGAAGTTTCAGTCAGGTTTTAGAGCTTTACACAGTACAGAAACCGCCCTCCTCAAGGCGTCCAATGACCTCCTTTTAGCAGCTGACGGGGGGGAGAGCTCGATTTTAATCCTTTTGGACCTAAGTGCAGCCTTTGACACGGTAGACCATGCCATTTTAATCAACCGTCTTCAGAACTGGGTTGGCATCAAGGACTCTGCACTTAGTTGGTTTTATTCTTACCTCACTGACAGAACCCACTCGGTCACTGTAGGTAATGACTCATCTTCTACTTCTAACATTACCTGTGGTGTACCGCAAGGTTCTATTTCAGGTCCAATTTTATTTTCTATATACATGCTCCCCCTAGGTCAAATCATCAAACATCATAATGTCTCTTTTCATTGCTACGCAGACGACACACAGATATACCTTCCACTGAAACCCGACGACCCAAGAAGCCGAGCTGCTATTATGGACTGTCTTAAGGATATCAACTGTTCTTCAACTCAATAATTCCAAATCTGAGATCATTTTATTTAGTCCCCCAAACCCCATCACTCCTATTGTAAATGCACTCGGTCCTCTGTCTTTAAATATACTTTCAGACCCCACATCACAAAAATAGCCCAGTTCTGTTTCCTCCAAATCAGAACCATTTCCAAAATAAAACCTATCCTCACTCACCCTGACCTGTAAAAAATCATACATGCATTTGTGTTTTGAAGACTGGACTACTGTAACTCCCTCCTCTCTGGCATTAACCACACGTCACTCTCTGACATACATAGTAGAAATGTTGACCCCGTATGAGCCACTCGCAGCCTTAGATCCTCAGGTGGGGCCCTTCTGGCTGTTCCAAAGTCGAAACTGAAAACCAAAGGCGACCGTGCTTTTGCCATCAGGGCCCCTCGGCTTTGGAACGACCTGCCGGAGGAGATAAGGCTTCAGAATCAGTAATCTCTTTTCAATCACTTCTTAAAACACATTTTTATAGATTGGCTTTTATGTGATGTCGTCGTTTTATTGGTTCATTTTCATTTGGTCTTGGTATTTTATCTTATATTTGTTTACTATATTTTACCATTATCACTTGATTTTATTTATTTCATTATTTTATTATTTTATTATTTTATTATTTTATTATTTTATTTGTTTATTTGATTGTCACTTGTTATTTCATTTTGTTTCTTATGCACTGTCTTGCTGGCTGGTCTGTCAAAGCACTTTGTAAACCTTGTTTTTAAAAGGTGCTATATAAATAAAGTTATTATTATTATTATTAGTGTCTGTGGTTAGTTCAGTGTCTTTAATAACAGTGGGACAGTCTAGTGTCTGTGGTGAGTTCAGGTGTCTGTAATAACAGTAGGACCGTCTGGTGTCTGTGGTTAGTTCAGGTGTCTGTGATGACAGTTGGACAGTCTAGTGTCTGTGGTTAGTTTGGGGTCTGTGATGACAGTAGGACAGTCTGGTGTCTGTGGTTAGTTTGGTGTCTTTAATAACAGTAGGACCGTCTGGTGTCTGTGGTTAGTTCAGGTGTCTGTAATAACAGTAGGACAGTCTAGTGTCTGTGGTTAGTTCAGTGTCTGTAATAACAGTAGGACAATCTAGTGTCTGTGGTTAGTTTGGTGTCTGTAATAACAGTAGGACAGTCTAGTGTCTATGGTTAGTTCAGTGTCTTTAATAACAGTTGGACAGTCTAGTGTCTGTGGTTAGTTTGGTGTCTGTAATAACAGTAGGACAGTCTAGTGTCTATGGTTAGTTCAGTGTCTTTAATAACAGTTGGACAGTCTAGTGTCTGTGGTTAGTTTGGTGTCTGTGATGACAGTAGGACAGTCTAGTGTCTGTGGTTAGTTCAGGTGTCTGTAATAACAGTAGGACAGTCTAGTGTCTGTGGTTAGTTTGGTGTCTGTGATGACAGTAGGACAGTCTAGTGTCTTTGGTTAGTTCAGGTGTCTGTGATGACAGTAGGACAGTCTAGTGTCTGTGGTTAGTTCAGTGTCTGTAATAACAGTAGGACTGTGGTTAGTTCAGTGTCTGTAATAACAGTAGGACAGTCTAGTGTCTGTGGTTAGTTCGGTGTCTGGTAACTCTGTGGTCGCCTGCGTTATATTTATATATGGAGGCAGATATTGGACCAGCATGCACTGGGGTTAGCTTATCGCTGATATTTTTGTTCTTCTTTCTCTTGTTTGAAGAAATAAATCTTAAGAAACACAAACTTTAAACTTCATGGACTCTAAACGTTTGATTCAAGTTTGACTTTGGGACGTTAAAAATTAAATCAGTTCGTCTTTTTCTTTAAATATTATGACTTTTCTGTGCTCAAAATATATTTTCTTAATTCTGACTTTTTGGTTCTGAATCCACTTCAAAGCCTCAATAAACTGTCTGACCTTCAGATCAAAGAGTTGAATTAATAATTTAATTCTAGCTCATCGTTAAAGATCAAACGTAAAGCTTCGTCCTGTTTATGTTCCACGTCACCATGGAAACGGCCGTCCTATCACAGAGTGCTGCTCCCACTGTTCCGTCTTTCTGCTCCGGACATTCTCACAGCGGGTTCAAACTCGTTTCAATCAGATAATCAACTTTATTTAAATGAATGTTCTTCTCCGTCACAGTGTGTGTGTGTGTGTGTGTGTGTGTGTGTGTGTGTGTGTGCGTGCGTGCGTGCGTGCGTGCGTGCGTGCGTGCGTGCGTGCGTGCGTGCGTGCGTGCGTGCGTGCGTGCGTGCGTGTGAGTTTGTGTGTGTGTGTGTTTTCCTCGGCCTTCAAGACTGCCAGAGTCACCCCCCTTCTGAAAAAAACATCACTTGACCCCTCTGATGTCAAGAACTTCACTGCCCTGTAGGCACCAGAGTCTGTAACTGGATGCTCCTACAGGGAGCCAGTGTAGAGAACGGAGAAGGGAAGTTGTGTGGGAGAACTTGGGTCATTGAACACCAGACGAGCTGCAGCTTTCTGGACGAGCTCCAGAGGTCTGATGGCCGACGCCGGGGCTCCAGTAGTGAGTTGCAGTAGTCCAGGCGGGAGATGACCAGAGCCTGTAGAGCACCTGCACCGTCTCCTCAGTGAGGAAGGGGCGAATCCTCCTGATGTTGTAGAGGAGGAGTCTGCAGGAGCGTGTGACCGATGTAA
>NC_072455.1:556419-563919 GCF_027596085.1 Anoplopoma fimbria | reverse complement strand
CCTGTTACCTTGACGACGTTAAAACATATAACGTATGATAGTGGGCTTGGGACTTTTTATTTTACGCTTACAGGACTTCCTGAAAGAATATTTCGAAATGACCATCAAACCACACACGGCTCTGGTTATGAATCACCAATGAGCTACATGCACACTTTCCCTGTTAACCCCGTGTTAAACGTCACAGCGCTATGGATTATGGGTAATTCCCTCTGTCAAAGTCTGTAGAAATGCAGAAAATGTGCGTTAAGGTTTCCTAAGGTCTGCGACAGAGTTCTCAAAAAACCAGCCAATAAACTCCTTACTGACTGCATATCCTTTTTCTAAAACACAACATCATGGATCATGTAATAGTGTATTTAATAAAAGCTTTAAATGTATTTTATTGTATTTAAATCTAAATAAATAAAAGCTTTCTTCTGAATTTAAGTGTCGCTTTTCTTACCTATAATAGAAGACATTTGTGAAAGCAGACTGACTCGGTATTTGTTGAGGACGGAATGAGTAAATCAAATAAGGAAGAGACGGAGAGAAACAGGTTTGTTTAAGAAAACCTGTAAGACAACAGATCATAATCACAGAACCAGTTACCACGGTATCATGATCTCTGTGTGTGTGTGTGTGTGTGTGTGTGTGTGTGTGTGTGTGTGTGTGTGTGTGTGTGTGTGTGTGTGTGTGTGTGTGTGTGTGTGTGTGTGTGTGTGTGTGTGTGTCATGTTTCCAGTGAACAATATTTGTTTACACGTTTGTTAATTTGTAAACAAATAAATATTCAGTGAAGTTTCCGGGAGAGGAAATGCGTCCTCCTCTCACGCAGAACGTTTCTGCTTTAACTTATGTATTTTCTTCTTCTAATCCCATGTGTGCGTTTGTCTAAACAGGAAACGTTTACAGAAAGTCATCCGTTAAATATGTCGAAGTTTAAAAGGAAGTGACTGCTGCTCTGATCACCAGCTGACCTTTAACATGAGTTTAATAATAACTGTTTGATATTATCAGCCTGACATCCTGTTCAGGTTCTGGATGATATCAGAGGACTGATCAGAGTCACGTCTGTAGGAACTGAAGATATTAGTTTTAATCCCATCTCTGACCTGTAGGAGGCGCAGATGTACTTCAGTTTATACTTCAACTGCAGTACTTTTTACAGGTAAATGTTGTAGTTTTTGCTCCTCTACATTTAAATCAGATGTAGTACAGTAAAAGTACAATATGTACCTCTGAGGTGTAGTACAGTAAAAGTACAATATTTAGATGGACTGGAGAAGTAGAAAGTAAAGTACAAGTACCTTGAGTTTATACTTAAGTACACACTTGAGTAAATATGTTTTATTTTATTTTATTTAACCTTTATTTTTTCAAAACAATCCAATTGAGATTTTTAATTCCTTTAAAGGTCAAGATGGCAGTTTACATAAGAAACACATTAAACACAAATAACAGACTTAAAAACAAAGTTAAGAACAACAGTTAACATTAAAAACATAAACAGTCTCTCATTCTAATGAAATAATAAGTTTAAAATGTCTCATTTACTTCAACAACTTCTTCTACAAAGTCAACAGCGCCCCCTGTGGCCACACGTGACTCATTACATTACAGGAGAAATCATTACTCAAGGAGGTCAAAGGTCAAACAGTGAGGCGTGTGTTTCCTGACTTCAAGGTGTTTCCTGACCCCACCCACACACACACACACACACACACACACACACACACACACACACACTCACACACACACACACACACACACACACACACACACACACACACACACACACACACACACACACACACACACACACACACACACACACACACACACACACACACACACACACACACACACACACACACACACACACACACACACACACACACACACACACACACACACACACACACACACACACACACACACACACACACACACACACACACACACACACACACACACACACACACACACACACACACACACACACACACACACACACACACACACACACACACACACACACACACACACACACACACACACACACACACACACACACACACACACACACACACACACACACACACACACACACACACACACACACACACACACACACACACACACACACACACACACACACACACACACACACACACACACACACACACACACACACACACACACACACACACACACACACACACACACACACACACACACACACACACACACACACACACACACACACACACACACACACACACTTTCACAGTGTGGTGTTAGTACTTTAGTGTAACAGAGTGAGACCTCTGTCTGTCCCCTCCGGAGGGCGATCAGGGAGCAGGGGACAGACAGAGGTCTCACTCTGTCTGTCCCCTGCAGCCGGACGGTGACAGATTCGCTGCCCATCTTTAAATGAAGAAGCAAAGAAGTAAAGAAGTAAAGAAGTAAAGAAGTAAAGAAGTAAAGAAGTACTACCCTGAGTCTTCCTCGTAGCACTTATTGTATTCGTATTAGTTTGTTTCTGTACTTTTGCTCTGGTTTCTGCTTTAAGATGCTTGTTTAAGAAAGGAGATGCACTGATGACTTCTGGTGACTAGTAGTTCTCTTGAATACCTATGTTGAATACACTTCCTGTAAGTCGCTTTGGATAAAAGCGTCTGCTAACTGATAATGTAATGACTGTAATGTAATGTAATGTAATGTACTGTAATGTAATTAGTGTATGTAATGTAATGTACTGTAATGTACTGTACTGTAATGTAATGTAATAATGTAATGTAATGTACTGTACTGTAATGTACTGTAGTGTACTGTAATGTACTGTAGTGTAATGTAATATAATGCAATGTACTGTACTGTAATGTACTGTACTGTAATGTAATGTGATGTAGTCTGTGTGACACATGCAGCATGGGGAATGATGGAAAATAACCTCCCCATGCTGCATGTGTCACACAGACTACATTACATTACATTACAGTCATTCAGCAGATAACAGATCAGTTATATTAATGTTTCCTGTGTCAGGCTTCAATTTTATGTTCAAAATCTTGTTTGTTTTATATGTTTGAATTTGTGTCTTTTTTTTTTTTTTTAGACCAAACGTGCCAAAGTGACTCCACTGGTCTTGACTTCAGGTAATATCTTTAAACGTGGTATCAACCTCTCTCTCTGGTTCAGCTTTAATATCTTTACTTTCTTGCTTTGGAACTCGTTTTTCCTTTTTCTTTTCTGCTCATCTCTGGCTAAAGAATTAAAGCTCTGTCCCTCTATTTACTCTCTTTTTCATGGGGCACAACAATGTCAACCTTTGGGCTATTCGGAACAAGCTGAAGTCGACAGTTGTGTGTTATTTGAATCTATCTTAATTAATTCTCTAACATGTGGACTTTACTCCTTTATTATCAATCCGTCCGTCTTCTAAACAACTTGTCTTCTGCAAGTCCCTGCAAGTTGATTTAAAAACATTCTGAAAGAAACTGGAAGTATTGGTTGCCTCAAAATAGTAAAACAAAATAATCTAAAAACCTGTAACTCATGCAAGTCATTTGTAATTTTTTAACCCACAAACGTCTGCTGATGTTGTTACGGTTGACTTTTCCACAAAGCACCAATTAATTGAGACTTAAACTGTGGTTTCAGTCCATTTCACTAACTATGAAAATAAACCACCGTCAATTCTGTTGCTTAAAGTTAAAGCTGATTTGAAGGCTTTGAATCGTACTAGTGAGCAGAGAGCATCTTCACCTCTGGTCACATGATCTTCATGTAAAGATGGAAGGAAAGAAACTAAAAGGTGGATAAAATAAAATAAAAGTGGAGTAAAATAATTAAACAAAGGTAAAGTAAGGAGTTCATAGAGACAATGAGGCATCGCCCAGCTGCTCTGAAAGACTAGGGGATTCTGCAGAAGTAGGCGCAGGAAACTGTTGCATAAAAGCCCCTTACAATGCTAAATATGAAATGAGATAATCTATACATCAGCAAACAACTAGCATGTAAAGATATAGTAGGTAATGTCCAGAGCAAAACCCTGAGCAGGAAATGAAGCCACTCTTCCTCTGTGTTTGTTGTCATCAGAGCTTCTCTGGGATTTGTCTACGTTTTGCTGCTTCGGCTGACTTCGTGTTTGGAAGCGTCTGCGCTGCTCTCATCCAGCTGTTACACCTGACCACGACGTCTCTGCACACAGCATTGTCGTGGAAGCTGAACCCCCCCTCAGGTAAACACGGTCAGCACTGTTGTAGTTGTTTGCACTGTTAGCACCGTTAGCTGCTAGCGCAATCCTTCAATCACTGTTCTGTTCTCCCGCTGCTCTGTAAACTGGGGATGCTGCAGAAGAAGATGCAGGAAACTGTTGCAATAAAAGTCCCTCAAAAGTGTTACATTTGAAATTGAAGTTTCAGGTTTTTTTTACCTGAAGAAGAAGCTCTGTGAGGTTTAACTGTCTGATGTCTCCTCTCACAGTTAAGACATGAACTTCAGGATCCTGCTGCTCACCAGTCTGACCTCCTGTGGTGAGCTTCCACCTTTAGTTCATTATCCAGATTCAACATATGGACCTCTCTTCTGCTTCATTTCTCTCTCTTTCTTTTACAGTGGCCTCTTCTATCACCACCAGGGTTCATGGCAGATCAGCGACGATTTGCTTTGACATGACGAACATAATCAGAATTCACTGTTATGCCTCGATTAAGTCAGATGAGTGTTTATATGCTATGAAAGATGGTGTGGTGTCTTCAATCGCTGAGAAGTTTAAAAATACAGTACAAAAATGGCCTCCTTAAGTTGTCAAACTACACAGAGGATGACGCAGGAGAATACAGGTGTAAGTATGCCAATCAAACAGAGGGCAAGACAGGTGAGTTGACTCCATCAAGCTCTTTAATTCAAATGAAAACATGTAAATATTACTGCAACACTAAAACAGATTTACCCCACAGATAGTTTTTATTGGCCCTGGCCCCCGACCAACGATAAAACCACCAGTAACATCACCACATCAGCATCTGGAGCTCTTGGAGGTCAGTCGACACGGTGAACAGCTATTATGTAGAAATAATTCAGTTTTCACATCCGTGAAATCTGATTTTAATAACTGAAATTAGTGCTTGGCAGTAGAAACAAAAAGGAAAATCTAACCTCCATCATATACACGACAACACAACATCACTCTATCTGGTGACCCTTTATCACGTGTTTATAAAAGCAACACCACCCATCCTATTAATATCACAATTATAACATCTGCTGAAGAGGATTTTTACGTGTTCAGGAGCCAAGTGATGCACTGCAGGATTCATTAATCATTTTCAAAATGTTCTCCAACTGTTGCTGAATTTGCTTAAATGTTCTTGCTTTGAGGATCCACCTCTGATGAGGTGATGCTTCAGATATCAGAGACAAATGTGCCTTTTTTTGTCCCCAACAGGTACAAAGCCGACACCGGGGGATCCAAGTGAGGGGACTGGAAAACTAAGCACAGGAGCTACAGTTGGTATAGCTGTAGCTGTTATAGCTGTAGCTGTTATAGCTCTAGCTGTTATAGCTGTAGCTGTTATAGCTGTTATAGCTGTAGCTGTTATAGCTCTAGCTGTTATAGCTGTAGCTGCTCTAGCTGCTGTAGTTGTCCTTTTCATATTTCGAAAACAACTAGTAAATTGCTGTAAAACTCAAGGACTTCAACAACCGAGAGGTATATTTGTTTTGGTTTTTATAGTTGAACTGTTTAATGTGTGTTTGTGTTTGTATGTGACATTTCTTGATCTTCTTCCTGCAGATCAACACCAGAATGGTGAAGATAGTGAGCTTGATGAAGTTGTGACCCCTTTCCTCCCTGCTCAGGACCAAGATTGAAGCTGCTTGAAGGAGCTCACACGATTATGACTACAATCATCTCAGCCAGTCTCTGCACCCACTGGCTGAATGAAGGAGGTTGTGTCTCTGATATGAAGTATTTGATGCTATGAGCTCGTCAGAAATCACCATCTTGTCATGGTGAGTCCTCTTTGACAGGGCAAGTGATACTTGTACAGGAAATGGCATGTCTTTACCATTCCTTATGGGAACGGCTTGTGTCCCTCATTCCCACAGATGATCTAATGAAACTAGTTATAGAGTTCAACATAACACGTTTTATAAACTTGTATAAAGTTGTATATTAGATAGATTTTCCTCAACGTTGTACTCTTCTCTCTCATGGTTATAACTTTTCAACACATGAGTAAATAACCCAGATAATTGTACATTTACAAATTTATACCCACAACTTTTTTTTGGTTTTAAATAATTAGACGTAGCCACAGCCGTTCTCAGTGAATTAGTTATACTTTCTGGTTTTTCTGCACTATGTTGCAGTTTGCACAATAATTATTGTTCTGCAACTGTGTCTTGCATTCTGATTTTTACATATGTTGAATATGCAAAGCTGCCTTCCGTTTATACATATTTACATAACAAAATTAAATTCTATGTACTCCTGACTGGAGAATAATCATGCAAAAAAATATATATACCTTGTGAAGCCCACAGATTTGTGAAAAAATCCCATGACAATGTTTTTTGGTCAAACCGTCCAACACTCTTCTCAGGAGAAAATCAGGAGGTTCTTTGAGGTTCTGAAACTCATGTCTTCCTTTACTTAGAATAGATGGATTGATCCTGCAAATGTGCCATAAAACCACAACTATGAGGTAAAAAAGACGTAACGGCTCAGCTTGGTGCTGCTGTTGTTCAGCACTTTAAGTGTTTATGTTTTTCCTCTCTTTTTGTTCTGTTCACAAACCTTTTGAATGTGCCTCATGTGTAAAAGAAATGATGTTTGTCAACAGAAAATGTTATGTTATATTTGTTATGAAGAGCTGCTTATATTTATTATGAAGACGGGTTTACACTTGATTACTGTAATTGTTTACATTGAAGAATTAACTGATTGAAGAATTAACTGACTGCTGCCTTAATTAAGCTATGTGAATGTATTGAGTCCTGGTGAACATGGAGGAACAGTTTGAACACATGTGTTTCTTTTATGAATCAATTAATGTCTCAACATTCATTTCAATTTAATTGAGAACAGATTTGTTCGTGTTTTAAAGAATGTATTTTGGTTTATCTTTAAAAATCTTTAAATAAATTGGGAAACAAAGTGTTTTCTCCCTGTGACTGTAACTGTAGTGTGGCTGTTTAATTTACTAAAATCACCATGATATTAATTTCCTGAATTATTCTGTATTGTGCATCATGCGAGACCCCATAATGTACCCTCACATGTTCTGCATCTTTACTAGACTTAGGGATCTCCAGTAGGGATTAAGAAGAAGTTTATTAAGAAGGTGCAGTGCTCCTTGTGATGAACCTCCACCTCTCAAACACTAGGTGTCCCTGTTCCACAAGCACAACATGAGACAGATGGATGTTGTACAAAATATTACAATTTTATATTATATTGTTATATTGAATTTAAAAGACCATAAAAAAATATATCAATATTCAATTATA
>NC_072455.1:513919-548919 GCF_027596085.1 Anoplopoma fimbria | reverse complement strand
ATCATAATTAAATATGTGTTTAAACATTGAATTATGTTTGACTGATCATCTGAATAATGAGCAACTTTTAGAGGCAACGCTGCTGTCAACAGAGACTCACCTCTGCTGGAGGTAGCGTGTGTGTGTGTGTGTGTGTGTGTGTGTGTGTGTGTGTGTGTGTGTGTGTGTGTGTGTGTGTGTGTGTGTGTGTGTGTGTGTGTGTGTGTGTGTGTGTGTGTGTGTGTGTGTGTGTGTGTGTGTGTGTGTTTTTAGCTGCATGTTGTGGATTCTGCTCTGATGTTATGAGGCAGCAACAAGAACTCTGAGACCACGAGGGAGAGATCCAGACTCACGTCAGGCCGTTGACAGACTCTGTGACGGACCGACCAATCAGGGCTCTGCGTCTTTTACGAGCTCTGTGATGTCATCGGGAAGGAGTAGCCAGGGTCAGGTGTTCTATCACAAAACAAACAATGGCGTTTTCTTGTATTAGTCACCAAAGAGTCGCCGAGCAGTTAGCACTCAGGCTAGTGCTTCTCAATGGAAACATGAGCTAGCATAGCATTTAGCTCACTGAGATGTGCTTAGATTTCTACATTTTTGTTCCATTGACAGGTTGCTTTTGGGGAAGTTCTTCCTCATTAAAGTGGAGGATGTGCTGCAGACTGTAAATATGAGAATTACATTTTTGGCATTAGAAGAATACAACCTGGAACGCTGTAAGCTACTTCACACTGAACTGGAAAACATCTGGCCACAAACATTCCATTATAGTTCTTCATATTTTTCTGTTACTGAGAACATGTCTTTGTATTTTATTTAGTTAATATATAGTACTATTTTTAATTCATTCATTTTTTTAATTTAACAGAAAATGGACATTTTTAGATGGTCACTTCATTTATTTCTCTTTTTTTAATCATTTCATCAACTAAACGATTAATTGAGAAAATACTTCACTAGCAGAAACCTTAGATGAGTTTGTGTACACATGTGTGTGTTTTGTAGTTTCAGATTCTGTTGTAACCGGACTCCATGAGAAGAAATGTGAATTTAACTTCACATCCGCTAAAGTAACTCCACGCTGTCTGACACACCTTTCTGCTCTTTGTTGTAACTGATCCGAGACACACAATGAGACTGACTGCTGCTCCAGGTGTCCGATGCCGATGTTTCCCGATGCATGTGAAGGCAGCACACTGTCATTGTCATGTGAACAGGACGTTCAACTCAAACGGTGTAAAATGTTCCTTTACAAACTGGGCGTCGGGTCGAGCTGATGGCTATCTTTAGCTGTGTGTGTGTGTGTGTGTGTGTGTGTGTGTGTGTGTGTGTGTGTGTGTGTGTGTGTGTGTGTGTGTGTGTGTGTGTGTGTGTGTGTGTGTGGTATGAAGACCATTCATTATCACATTCCTGCAGAGAGGCCTACACATGGGAACTGGCTCTCTGTCTCCACGTGTCTGTAATCACATCAGAGTGATCTCATCACACGATCTCTGTGATCAATAAATCAGCCGATAACCGATCAGCTGCTGAGTCTACAGAGCGGAGGATGAAAGAGGAGATTAGATTCAGAGTGTCTCACTCTTCATGAGGATGTCGTGGACTCTCCTTTCAGAAACGACAGATAGTAAAGATCCTGCAGAAGTCCTTTTAGATTTTTCACGTTTGAACTTTTCTTGGTTCTCCCAGTGATCCAGTGATGGTGGTCTGTTCATCCATGAGTCCACTAGAGACGGAAACCACTGACGGATGATTCAGCCTCCTTCAATCAGTTTGATAAGTGGATTCAGATTCAGGTGAAAGGCTGTAGAACCAGTGACTGTATTGATTAGTGGGACTCCTCACATTGGTTTGTGGACTGTTGCTTTGGAGCCTTGAGTTCTGCCTTTCGACCGCTGCCATCTTGGTGTTTTGGGCCTGTGAGATCATGGATTTGGACCGCTGCCATATTGATTGGCTTTGAACCCTTGAACCTCACTGAACTGTTAGCATGAGCTAAAGTCACCTAGCTGGTCTGGTCTCTTTTATTCACTGAGGTGAATGTTTAACATTGTTTACTGGCAGCAGACAATGAAGGGAATGTCTGGTAGAGACGGAAAACATGTCTGTCTGTCTGTATCTCTGTCTGTCTGTCTGTCTGTCTGTCTGTCTGTATCTCTGTCTGTATCTCTGTCTGTCTCTCTGTCTGTCTGTATCTCTCTCTGTCTGTCTGTCTGTCTGTCTGTCTGTCTGTCTGTCTGTCTGTATCTCAGTCTCTCTGTCTGTCTGTCTCTCTGTCTGTCTGTATCTCTGTCTGTCTGTATCTCTCTCTGTCTGTCTGTCTGTCTGTCTGTCTGTATCTCAGTCTGTCTGTCTGTCTGTCTGTCTGTCTGTCTCTCTGTCTGTCTGTCTGTCTGTATCTCAGTCTGTCTGTCTGTATCTCTGTCTGTCTGTCTGTCTGTCTGTATCTCTCTTTGTACTTACAGTTTGTTTAAACAGCTGGTTAGTTTGACTAACAGCAGCTTTAAAACTAGCCCGGCCTGTTCACCCAGACACACTGTGTGTGTGTGTGTGTGTGTGTGTGTGTGTGTGTGTGTGTGTGTGTGTGTGTGTGTGTGTGTGTGTGTGTGTGTGTGTGTGTGTGTGTGTGTGTGTGTGTGTGTGTGTGTGTGTGTGTGTGTGTGTGTGTGTGTGTGTGTGTGTGTGTGTGTGTGTGTGTGGATGCCTGTGCTGTGATGTCATTGTGTCTCTGGTATGCGGGCTGCTTGTTCACCTCGACTCACAATAAGAGTTGATCCAGTATCTGATCCTCCATCTTTTCTGTTTGCTGACTTTAAACTGTGTTGACAGAACAAACACACACTCCTCTGTTGTTTGATCTCACCTGTGTGTGTGTGTGTGTGTGTTACTGTAATGTGTTGTTAGCTGCATCTAGTAAGAAGCCTTACATTGATAACCTGCTGTGTTTTAATCTCACACACTCTTCACTGTTCTGGAGTAAGCTAAATGCTAACATTAGCATTAGTGGTGTAACGGAAAGAAGGTTCGTTACAAAGTTTAACCATCACGGTGTGAAATAAAGTTCTACTGCTGAGGTTCAGTTACATGATGATGTGTTCAGGCTCTGCTCAGTGAGAATGAGTATTGGCTGAAGGTAAACTGAGGTTTAGTGAAGTGAACTGAGCCTGTTGTTGTTGTTGTTGTTGTTGTTGTTGTTGTTGTTGTTGTTGAGAGGAATGTTTTGATTCCTCAGAGGAAAAGTTATGTGATATTTGATATCGGGTTCCTACTGAAGACATTTTAAGAACGTAAGAGCTCACATCCAGTTACAGACTCTGGTGCCTACAGGGCAGTGAGAGGAACAGCTCCTTCCTATCTCCAGGCCATGAAGCCCTACACCCCCCCACCACTCCTCTCTGCTGCCTCGGGGTGACTGGTTGCCCCGTCGCTCAGAGGTCCCTGCAGCCGATCCACCCGGTCACAGCTTCTTCCTGTCCTGACCCCTCAGTGGAGGAATGAACTCCCCACTGACCTCAGGACAGCAGAGTCACTGCCCATCTTTAACCTCACCTCTTCAAGAAGTACTACCTGATAAAGAAGTACTACCTGATAAAGAAGTACTACCTGATAAAGAAGTACTACCTGATAAAGAAGTACTACCTGATAAAGAAGTACTACCTGATAAAGAAGTACTACTGATAAAGAAGTACCTGATAAAGAAGTACTACTGATAAAGAAGTACTACTGATAAAGAAGTACTACCTGATAAAGAAGTACTACTGATAAAGAAGTACTACCTGATAAAGAAGTACTACCTGATAAAGAAGTACTACCTGATAAAGAAGTACTACCTGATAAAGAAGTACTACCTGATAAAGAAGTACTACCTGATAAAGAAGTACTACCTGATAAAGAAGTACTACCTACCTGATAAAGAAGTACTACCTGATAAAGAAGTACTACCCTGAGCCTTCCTCGTAGCACTTATTGAATTCGTATTTGTTTACTGCACTTATCCTATTCGTAGTAGTTTGTAGCACTTATTATATTTGTATTAGTCTGTTGCAATTATTGTTTTCGTAGTAATTTGCCTCTGCACTATACTTTTGCTCTGGTTTATGCTTTAAGATGCTTGTTTAAGAAAGGAGATGCACTTATGACTTCTGGTGACTAGTAGTTCTCTTGAATACCTATGTTGAATACACTTCCTGTAAGTCGCTTTGGATAAATAAGCGTAAGAAACACAAATATGTAGTTTCATCTGAAATTCACTGTAGTTTTTATCTTATTTTTTTACATGGCGTGTGAGTGTTTCTGTTCCAACATCTCAGACAGAGTGAGACGTTGTGATTGTGTCACATCGACCTCATCCTGATCAGATCAATAAGCTAAACTGCTTAACCCAGTGGCTTGTAACAAACCAATCAATGAGCTGATCAATAACACGATCACAACCCGCTGAGTCTGACTTTAATCAAAACCCTCTGATCAGACGCCGACGGGCTGATCGATAACAAAACATACACACAGTAACCGTAGACTGAGGTGATTAACTGTGTGTGTGTGTGTGTGTGTGTGTGTGTGTGTGTGTGTGTGTGTGTGTGTGTGTGTGTGTGTGTGTGTGTGTGTGTGTGTGTGTGTGTGTGTGTGTGTGTGTGTGTGTGTGTGTGTGTGTGCGTGCGCGTTGGACATTGACTGACAAAGAGAGAGAGACAATAGAAGGAGAGACAGACGGGTTAAAGACACACAGAGAGGACAGGATGGAAGGTTAAAATGAGGCCGTCTGTGGTTTCCATGGCGACGAGGAAACAGACATATAACAGAGGACAGGAATGTAAAGAGAGAGAGAATAAATGGAAACATGGAAGGAAAGAATGAAGGGAGGAGGAGGAGGAGGGTTAGGAAACAGGAAAGGAAAAAAAACAACAAAAGAGTAAAGAGAGGAGGAAGGAAGGAAGGAGATGAGGAGTGAGACCAAACAAAAAGAGAAAAGAGAGGAAGAGTTAAAAAGAAGTAAGAGACATCTAGATTAGAAATAAAGGAGGGGAAGAGGACAGTGGGTTGAGAAGGAAAGGAATCAAGGAAACTAAGAGGGAGGAAAGTAAATCCACGAGTGGAAAAAAGAGGAGAGGAGTGAAAAAGAGCGGGAACTCAAAGTGAAAGGGAGGAGCATTGGAAAGAGGAGGAGAAGAAGAGAGGAGGATGAAGGAAGGAAGGAAGGAAGGAAAGGGAGGAGAAGAAGAAATCCATCAGATGGAAAATAAATAAAAGTATAAAAAACAATAGAAACAAAGAAAACTGAATTATATTAGTATCAAATAATCTTCTGTAATTCTAAAAACTGCAAAAAAAAGTTAAAATATATCGTCTGAACCCACTGTTTCAACAAAATAAGAACAATAACTAGCTAACCCATGATTTTAAAATAATCAATATTAAAAAAAGGGACATTTTAAACTTTTGCAAAAATATATTGTTTAATTTGTTTTTGTTTTTTATCTTTTTTATTTCAACACTTCATTTTTTATGGGTCTTCGATTTTCAATAATTTTCTAATAACTTAATAAAAGGAGGGATGGAGAGAAAATCATCACACATTTCCTGACTTTTAGTCCAGAAACACTGGTTCCTACATTACCCATAATGCACCTGGATAGTCTTTCATGAGAACCTTCATGCCTTGTAAACAGCAACGCCTCCAGTTTGTAGCGTGTGTCGTTATAAACTGAACTTCATGTGTTTTTCTTTCTTTAATATTGTAAATATTTCTGTCTCTCTGACCGAGCTCTCTGATTGGCTGTCTTCAGGTGGAGTAGGCGGAGCTTAGCGATGGCGGGCGCGTCGGTGAAGGTGGCGGTGCGAGTCCGCCCGTTCAACTCCAGGGAGATGGGACGCAACGCCAAGTGTGTGATCCAGATGCAGGGAAACACCACCTGTAAGCTCACACACACACACACACACACACACACACACACACACACACACACACACACACACACACACGCTTTATGTCGTAACATGCGTCTTTAAGGTTAAACTGTAATTGATTTTCTTTCATTGGGTAATGTTCCGTATCCATCTCTTGTATTTGTGACGTTAGCGTTCTGTTCTTCAGTTTGTCGGTTCTAATGGAGAGAGCTAACAGGCTCTTTGGATTAGAGGAGCGCATGTGTTAAAACAGGCCTCAGCAATCCCAGCATGCCTCTGCTGGTCATGTGACCTCTGAACCTGTTTCTATTTAAACACTCACACACTCACAGGTTATTTATGGAGTTTTCTGCAGCGAGCTGTTTTTAGTGTCTGAAGCTCTCACACCGACTCAGATATTTATACATAAATATAAATATCAAGTCACTCTCTGTGGAAGTTTGTCGTTCATATTCTAACGTCAGCGATGACAAATATATATAGTACAACTAATCATTACATCAATATGTGGTGACGTGATGACATCACTTATTTGTTATTTGAATCATTCACTTCTTCTTGTTTTTGGGGCCGAAACTATTTCAATTTGGTGTTAAAGTTATGTTTTGTTTTTCTGTTAAAATACTTATTATTGAGGGAAAGAAGAGAAACATCAAAACAGCTGATTCATAACTTTAAACTAAATATCCCTGTGATGATGCTATAGATGCTAATGCTACAAAAGCTATTATTGATGCTAATAGACAAAGAGTTAAAGGTAATGATGATATTTCAGATGTTTGTGGTGATGCTACAAATTCAGATGAAGTTAAGGAAGTTAATGGTGATGCTGAAGATGCTATAAATGCTAATAATAATGCTGCAGATGTTGATGTTGATGCTAGTAATGCTCATGATAATGCTGCCAATGCTAACAGCCACAAATGTTGATGTTGACGCTCCATTAGTAGTGATGATGTTAAGTACGTTATGGATATTAATGGTTATGCTAATGATGCTAGTAATGTTAGTTATGATTCTGCACACGTTAATGTCGATGCTAGTAATGCTAATGATATTGCTGCATATGCTAATGATATTGCTACAGATGTTTATGTTGAAGCTCAAGATAGTAGTGAAAATGATAGTTATGCTAATGAAGTTATGGATATTAAAGGTGATGCTAAAGTTGCTAGTGATGCTAATGATGATGCTACAGGTGTTGATGCTAATGAAACTAGTGATGATGCTAGTTTTGCTAATGAAGTTATGGATACTAAATGTGATGCTGATGATGCTGGAAAGGTTGTGTATCATAAAAATTGTGTACAAGGAGTTTAATAATTCCTGTTTCTCTCTCCAGGTATCTCCAACCCCAAACAGCTCAAAGATGGAGCCAAGAACTTCACCTTCGACTATTCCTACTGGTCACACACAACGGTGATCACGCTCACACACACACACACACACACGTATATGTATATATGATAAACCCAGAGGCAGTGATAACAGAGAGTGTGTGTGTGTGTGTGTGTGTGTGTGTGTGTGTGTGTGTGTGTGTGTGTGTGTGTGTGTGTGTTTGTTTTCCTGCAGAATGAGGACCCCAGCTTTGCATGTCAGAGGCAGGTGTATAAGGACATCGGAGAGGAGATGCTGCTGCACGCCTTCGAAGGTAAACCAGTCTGAACTCATTAATCAACAGGTTTAATGTTCACTAATCAAGTTCAACAACGTCACTTTAAATCCTGTCAACACACTGAGATGAACAAAACCACAACCTACAAGAACTATGATACAGATAGTGATGATGCTAGTGATGCTAATGCTAAATATCCCTGTGATGGTGATACAGAGGCTAATGCTACAAATGCTGTTATTATTATTGCTAATAGAGAAAGAGTTAAAGTTAAAGATGATATTTCAGATGTTTGTGGTGATGCTACACATTCTAATGAAGAAGAGGAAGCTAATGGTGATGATGCTAGTGTTGATGCTAATATTGATAATGCTGCAGATGCTAATAATAATGACAGATGTGATGCTCATGATACTAGTAATGATGCTAGTTTTGCTAATGTAGTTATGGATATGAATGGTGATGATAGTGATGATGCTAATTCTGAAAAAGACCTTATTGGGCGGCTGTGGCACATGAGGTAGAGCGCGTGTCCCTTGGTTCAAACCCCTCTACCAGCAACATGCCGAGGTGTCCTTGAGCAAGACACCTAACCCCAAGTTGCTCCCCGGGCGCTTCATAGCAGCCCACTGCTCCTCCGGGATGGTTAAATGCAGAGAAATAATTTCCCCATTGTGGGACTAATAAAGGCTTAATTATTATTATTATTGACGATAATGTTGATAATGCTAATGATACTTAAAGATTAACTTGGCATGTATTAAACATTTAGTTTTTGCTGACCTCCAGTGGTTTGATTTCTCACCTTGCTGCAGTGATGTACGGGTGTACTCCAGTACACTGTGACATCACTGGTGGTCGTGGTTACAGTAAACTTATGACCACAACCAAGTTGCTCTTTAGATGTTGATTATTCTAAGGTATTAAAGATGTTATGAACAATTATTTCCTCATAACTAACTTATTATTATTATTATTATTATTATTGTCTTCCAGGATACAATGTGTGCATTTTTGCGTACGGTCAGACGGGTGGAGGAAAGAGCTACACCATGATGGGAAAACAGGAGCCGGGACAGGAAGGGATCATTCCACAGGTAGACACAAAATATAAAGATTAATTAATCCAGAGTCCAGGTGTTCTGCTGGGACACATATGAACAATAGATAACAAGTATTAAGAGTTAAGAAATAATACTGACACCATTGCAAAATAGAAAACAGTAACAGTAAGGTAAATAAATTAAGTAAAAAAATTAAACTAAAATAGATAAAATAAAATACAAAAACAAAAGTTATATACAGAGTAGAAATATAAAGTGTATAAGAAGTGATAACACCAGAGCAGAAAAGAAACAAATAGAAAAGTAATATTTAGCATTATATTGAGAGAAATATTCGCAATGATATTGAAAAAAGAGAAGAAAGTTATATTTCACATAGATTAATGAAAACCAATTGCACATAAAATTGAAATGTAAAGTAAGTTTTTTCGATTTAAAACATTCATTTTGAGAAATCTGAAGCCTTTTTTTGAATATTTTAAAAAACAAATGTATAGTTTTATATCCTCTTACCTGAAGAGCCTTTCATCTCCTGCTTCCTGTTGTAAACTTGATGCCGAATCATAAATCCACCTGTTTATTGTCGTTATCATGTTAAAGTGGCCTGAATGTGGTTATTGATCCTCTCTCTTCAGCTGTGTGCAGACTTGTTCCAGAGAACAGGAGAGAACTCTGATCCTGACCTGACCTACTCCGTAGAGGTAAACTCAGTCTCATGTGTCTCATGTGTCTCATGTGTCCGTTCAAACCGATTCCTCCAGTGTTTCCTCTGGCTGAGCGCCGTGTCCTCCGTCTCCAGGTGTCCTACATGGAGATCTACTGCGAGCGGGTCCGGGATCTGTTGAACCCCAAGTCCCAGGGTACCCTGCGGGTCCGGGAGCATCCCATCCTGGGTCCTTATGTGGAGGACCTGTCCAAACTGGCTGTGACCGGATTCCCCGACATCCGGGACCTGATGGACGCCGGCAACAAAGCTCGGTCAGTCTGCTTCCTGTGGACGGTCGTCATGACAACAGATCTAGATTATCTTAGGCTTTAAACTAAAGTAGAAAAGGCTGTTTCATCTATGGGAAATGTAGCATTTTCAAACAATTTAATCAAGTGTAAATGTAGATTTAAGAGATGAAAGTACCTGAAATGTCTGAAGTTTAGTTGCCAGAGAGGATCTAAAGAAAGGTTGAAAGAAATGCAAAGAGAGAGCGTTTTTTTCCCCCGATAACGGAATGATAATGTGAGTTGACATGTAACAGACGAAAGCAGTTCATTTGTGAGTTAAAGTGTTAGCATGAAAGTTTAGCCAAAGCTAACGAGACAGTTGAAGGGCTCTCCTGCTTCAAACCAACTTTTGGTGTTTGTTTAAATGCATTCTGGGAAATCGCATAAATGTGAGCTGCAAATTCAGAATTTGCTCCACAGTCTCTGCCTCTTTCTTTGGGTTTGTTGCAAGGTATTCTGGGAGCTGTACAGTCCCTGACAAAAGTCTTGTCACTTATCCAGAAACAACAGCTTATAACCTGACTTTTAATTTATCCATTGGTTTTAGAAATGGCTCATATGAAAGCTAAAACCCTCCCAAATTATGTTTAATATACTAAAATAAATTTGCTTCACTGAAGAAAGATTGATCATTTAATGAACACAGAAAGGTCAGATTTTGGCAAGACAAAAGTTTTGTCGCCTACAGAGAGTAATGTGAGAATTGAACAAATAATTTACTTCAAATACAAAAATATGTTGCATAACATCAGTGAATTAAGTAGTGGTGCTGTGAGATCCATATTTAATATCTTGTATGACTTCCATGAGCTTGAAGGACTGCATCCATGCGGTTCGACAATGATTCATACAATTTATTGATGAAGTCATCAGGAATAGCAAAGAAAGCAGTCTTACATGCCTCCCAGAGTTCATCAAGATTCTTTGGTTTCGTCTTCCATGCTTCCTCTTTCATTCTACCCCAGACATGCTCAATGATGTTCATGTCTGGTGACTGGGCTGGCCAGTCCTGGAGCACCTTGATCTTCTTCGCCTTGAGGAACTTTGATGTAGAGATGGAAGTATGTGATGGAGCACCATCCTGCTGCAAAATTTGACCCCTTGTATGGTTGGGAATGTAAGAGGTAGCTAATACTTCTTGATATTTTAGGCTATTGATATTGCCTTCCACCCTGCAAATCTCTCGCACACCCCCATACTGGATGTAACCCCAGACCATGATTTTTCCGCCACCAAACTTAACTGTTTTCTGGGTGAATCTCGGATCCATGCGGGCTCCAGTAGGTCTCCTGCAATATTTGTGGCGGCTGTGATGTAATTCAACCGAAGATTCATCTGAGAAATCCACCTTCTGCCACTTTTCCAGCGTCCATCCTTTTAGCAGGCTATGGGCCTTGGCAAATGCCACACGTTTTTTTAATTGCCTTTTGTTTAGTGCTGGTTTCTGGGCACTGATTCGACCATGGAGGCCATTTCGAGACAGAATTCTACAAACTGTCCTGGTTGACACGGGGACTTGAGGTGACCAGGCCTGGTGGAGCTCTGCTGCAGTGGAAAAGGGGCTGGCCTTGGATTTTCGAGCCAACAAACGGTCCTCCCGAGCAGTTGTCTTGCGGGGTCTGCCGGACCTGGGCTTGTCAAAAACATCTCCAGTCTCTTCAAATCTTTTTCTTATTCTTTGTACTTGACGCTGAGACACATTGAAGGTGTCAGCCACCTCAGCAGTGGATCTGGTCTTCAGCCTCTTGATAATCAACGCTTTGGTCTCAGGGTGAATCTTAGGCATGTTGTCAGAGGTCAAGTTGCAGTTGATGTGAAGGTCTGGTGTGCTGGGGTTCTTTTTATACACACCCACTAATTGATTGATCAATTATTGATCACAGGTGAGGCTGTAATCTAGGATTGGGTGCATCATATGACAAGGCGACAAGACTTTTGTCTTTGCAAAAACTGACTCAGTGGGCTTTACCAAGCTGTGAACGTTAGAATGCTTTTCAGCAGTTTCGTTTGGCACCAAAACATTATTTCAAAAGCTGTTGGGATTGAAATTAGCCATTTCTTGTAAAAAAAAATTGATTACAAATATATTTGAGGGGCACTTAAGGTCAACTTGTACCCAGGCGACAAGACTTTTGTCAGGGACTGTAGTAGTAGAAATAGCTGTTCAACTATATGCTGTCTTTGCATCTTATTTAGCTGTGTCCACCATCATGAATGAGACCAGGCTGTATCATCACTGATTGATTATTTACACCTGACTGGTTATTGATTACAGGACGGTTGCGGCCACAAACATGAATGAGACGTCGTCCAGGTCACACGCCGTCTTCACCATCGTCTTCACCCAGAAACGACGAGACCAAATGACCAGCCTGGACACTGAGAAGGTGTGTGTGTGTGTGTGCGTGTGTGTGTGTGTGTGTGTGTGTGTGTGTGTGTGTGTGTGTGTGTGTGTGTGTGTGTGTGTGTGTGTGTGTGTGTGTGTGTGTGTGTGTGTGTGTGTGTGTGTGTGTGTGTGTATGACTTTGTGGGGACCCTGTGTCCATACTGGACTTGTAAGGACGTGTTGTCACCCAATAGTCATTTTCACAGAACAGAGCCTGAACGCATCATAATGTAACTGAACTGAACCTCCGTTTGTTAGCCATTAGCGGTGCTGCTAACGTTACTAGCTCTCCTGTTGGTTTAAACACAGATTGGTTGTTTACAATGTAACATTATCAGAGAAAAACATAAATTATGTCCTGATCTCATATTTACTGAATATTGGAGGATAATGATCGTCAGTAAAACTTTATTTACACTGTGATGGTTAACGTTAAACTGTTGAATTAATCAGAGGTTCACACACGTGCCACTAGTTGTCTATAATCAGGATTTTGGACTCAAAAGATGAAACTCTGCCTTCAGGTCAGCAAGATCAGTCTGGTGGACCTGGCTGGAAGTGAGAGAGCGGACTCCTCGGGGGCAAAGGGCACACGGCTCAAGGTCAGAGGTCACGAGGGCCATGCTGGTGTTATCTCATCAATGTTTATCTAAATGTTACTTGTGTTTTTTTAATACTTTATATGTTAACTGTGTGGTTTACAGGAAGGAGCAAACATCAATAAATCTCTGACCACGTTGGGAAAAGTTATATCTGCTTTGGCCGAAATGGTACGTTTGATATTTAGTGAGATCGGGAAATAAAAAGTAGATGAAGTTCTGGTGAGGAATGACTCTCCTTCTTCTGTCCTCTGCAGCAGAGCAATAAGAAGAGGAAAAGTGATTTCATTCCCTACAGAGACTCTGTTCTCACCTGGCTGCTGAAGGAAAACCTGGGTAAGTACTAGTAGTATAAGTACTCGTTGTTTAAGTACCAGTACAAATATCACAACCGGGAGTGTTTATAAGCATCAGTAATATTAAGACTATTATCTTCAGGAAAGCAGTCCTAGTATACTGCTAGTATACTGTCATCCTGGTATATACACAGTTTATATATTAACCTGGGTAAGTACTAGAAGTATAAGTACCAGTACCTTTGCAGTAAGAATATCACTAAGCATCAGTACTATTAAGACTTTTATCTTTAGCATAAGCAGTAAAAATACATAAATTAGTCGTACCAAGTCCAGTACTATAGCTTACTTTACAAGGACTAGAAGTACTGTAATGGCACAAAACTGTACTGTGGTAGTACTTTGTAACGGAGGCTAATAAAGTCTGAATGTTTCTTTGTTTCAGGAGGAAACTCTCGGACGGCCATGATCGCTGCTCTGAGTCCTGCTGACATCAACTATGAAGAAACCCTGAGCACTCTGAGGTCAGAGGTCACGCTGTGTGTCCGTTCATCGTCAGTACATCAGCAGAGTAAATATAATGAAGTACAACCTGAGTGTGATGTGGTTCCAGGTACGCTGACCGCGCAAAACAGATCCGATGCAACGCCGTGATCAACGAAGATCCAAACGCCAAACTGATCCGAGAGCTGAAGGGAGAAGTGGAACGACTGAGGAACCTCCTGTTCTCCCAGGGGCTCCAGGAGCTGCTGGACAACGCAGGTACTAATACACACTTTATATATAAAATACTAGTATACTTTATATATAAAATACTAGTATACTCTAACGCAGGTACTAATACACACTTTATATATAAAATACTAGTATACTCTAACGCAGGTACTAATACACACTTTATATATAAAATACTAGTATACTCTAACGCAGGTACTAATACACACTTTATATATAAAATACTAGTATACTCTAACACAGGTACTAATACACACACTTAGTATATAGGTACTAAATACTAGTATACTCTAACACAGGTACTAATACACACACTTTATATATTATATTATATTATACTATTATACTGTCGCACTAGTACTAATACACACATTTTATATATTATATTATATTGTACTAGTATACACACAATCAAATTAATAATAAAGATGTACGTTATGTGCTGTTGAATATGTTTGGACCGTCTGTCTGTGGTATGTTGAGAGACGAGTATTTACAGACACCAACTGTGTGTGTGTGTGTGTGTGTGTGTGTGTGTGTGTGCGTGTGTGTGTGTGTGTGTGCGTGTGCGTGTGAGGAGATATTCACAAGCTGTTCACATAACCGGGACATCAGAGATTCCAACTTGTTAAACTCTGTCTCTCTCTGTCTGTCTCTCTCTGTCTCTGTCTGTCTCTCTCTCTCTGTCTCTGTCTGTCTGTCTGTCTGTCTGTCTGTCTGTCTGTCTGTCTGTCTCTGTCTGTCTGTCTGTCTGTCTGTCTGTCTGTCTGTCTGTCTGTCTCTGTCTGTCTGTCTGTCTGTCTCTGTCTCTCTCTCTCTCTGTCTGTCTCTCTCTCTCGGTCTCTCTCTCTGTCTGTCCCTCTCTCTCGGTCTGTCTCTCTGTCTGTCTCTCTCTCTCTGTCTCTCTCTTAAAGTAAACAACAACACCAACGGTCCTCCTGCTGTTGTGGGCGTGTCCCCCTCCCCTCTGCAGCTGGCTCTCACAGCCAATGGGATCTCACCTCAGAATGGCTCCGCCCCTCCAGGTGTGTTTTTTAGAGAAGATTCCAAACTTTGATGTTTATTTATTTATTTGTCTCCGTTACAGTGAAGCAGTCGCTCTCAGGCTCCAAACAAAGAACACATTGTTTTATTAGACTTTTTATATTTATATATATTTCCACTGAGCACCACTGTTTTTTTCCTCTTGTTGGTTTATTTAATATTCCAATTTTCTTTCTTCCCTCCTGCTTCATTTCCTCTTTGTCCCGTCATCCATCCTTCTTTCTTTCTTTCTTTCTTCGTTCTTCGTTTGTTTCTCCTCTACAGAGGCCGAGCCGTCGTCCACCGGCGACGCACCTGCCGACGCCGACCACCTGATGGAGGAGGGGGAGGAGGCAGAGGAGGCGGTTGCCACGGAGACCATCAGTAAAGAGGAAGCGGCTGAGAGGCTGATGGTAGGACCCGAGCTCTGGTTCTCATGAGGCTCGCTGAAAACGTTCCGTCACGCTGACATTACATTACAGTCATACAGCTGACGTCTCCGTTTGTTTGTTTGTTTGTTTGTTTGTTTGTTTGTTTATGTCTCAGGAGACGGAGAAGATCATCGCAGAGCTGAACGAGACCTGGGAGGAGAAACTACGGAAGACCGAATCCATTCGCCTGGAGAGGTAACGCACAGGTGTAACGGGACAGGTGTAACAGCACAGGTGTAACAGCACAGGTGTAACAGGACAGGTGTAACGGGACAGGTGTAACAGCACAGGTGTAACGGGACAGGTGTAACAGCACAGGTGTAACAGCACAGGTGTAACAGCACAGGTGTAACAGGACAGGTGTAACGGGACAGGTGGACAGGTGTAACAGGACAGGTGTAACAGCACAGGTGTAACAGCACAGGTGTAACGGGACAGGTGTAACAGCACAGGTGTAACAGGACAGGTGTAACAGCACAGGTGTAACAGGACAGGTGTAACAGACAGGTGTAACAGGACAGGTGTAACAGCACAGGTGTAACAGCACAGGTGTAACGGCACAGGTGTCAATCACAGATCTTTAAATTCTGATGGAAGCTGAAGATTCTAATGTTGAGAAAACTGGTTTCACCTCAGTGACCATGGCTGACTGGCAGCAGATGCTGAGGCTCATGGGTATTGTTGTATTTTGAGTCATCAGGACTCATCGAGATCGTCGAAAGAAACATTTGAAATGAGGAAAAAAAAATGTTGGGACAAGAGAAAGCAACTGACCAATCAGAACTAAGTATGTTAATTACATGTTAACACTAAAATAATTTAAACGTCCGTCTGTCTCCCTCTCTCTCTCTCCCTGCCTGTCTCTCCCTGTCTCCCACTGTCTCTCTCTCTCCCTGTCTGTCTCACAGAGAGTCCCTGCTGGCGGAGATGGGTGTGTCCATTAAAGAAGATGGAGGAACGCTGGGCGTCTTCTCTCCTAAAGGAGTGAGTCTACGTTAACAGGATATTGATACGTGATATTGATTATTGATTATTGTTAACTGATGGGTGTTAATAAAGCTTTTTTCAACGTGTTCCAGACGCCTCACCTGGTCAACCTGAACGAGGACCCGCTGATGTCGGAGTGTCTCCTGTACTACATCAAGGAGGGCTTCACCAGGTACTGCACAGTATTGATCGGTCCTCTGATGATCAATACGTGTTGATGTAGTGATGTCATCAGTAACGGTTGTTTAATGTCTCAGGGTCGGACAGCAGGACGTCGACATCAAGCTGTCGGGTCACTTCATCAAAGAGATCCACTGTGTGTTTGTGAGTGAGACCAACGAGCAGGGAGAAGGTGAGACTGTTAGCTGTCTGTCTGTCTGTCTGTCTGTCTGTCTGTCTGTCTGTCTGTCTGTCTGTCTGTCTGTCTGTCCGTCTGTCTGTTCCCATGTCTGTCTGTCTCTCTCTCTCTCTCTACCTGTCTGTCCTCTCTCTATCTTCTGACAGTAAACTCACCGGTCATATTTATCTTCACAATGTTCACGTCCTTTTTATATAATTTAATTGTCTTTAATGAAACTTAATTTTAAAGTTTTATTAAACTGCTGTTTTGATTTCCAGAAGAATTAAATGTTCATGTGACGTCTGTGATCTGTGTGAATATTAAAATAATAGTTTAACTACAGGAAGTTTAGTCTTTATCTAAAGAAACTGTGATAACTTTGTCCCGGTGAGACAGACAGAGACAACAAGCTCTTGTGAGATTTCAGAACGAGACTTCTCCTTCAGGGAGACTTGTTAAGACACAATAACAAACAGGAAGGTAAACGTTTTATTGCTCTAGCTTCTCTCCATACTGTTGTATTAAAAACAACAAGCTCTTTATGTGAACGCACAATGACGCTGAGTGATGACATCACATCCTGTTTATCGTCTTGTCGTCTGCAGCCTTCTCCTTCAATAGAGAAAAATACAGATGTATTAAATAAAATGTTATTGAGCTTTAAATAGATTGATCTTTGTAAAGTGTTCTCTCAGTGAGTGACTCTCTTTCTTCTTCTTCTCTCTGTAAATGCTGCGAGGAAGTCTGTCAGGTATCGTTCTAACCGTCACTGTTACCGTGGTGATGTTACCCCCTCTATTGTCTCACTCCTCTGTCTCACTCCTCTGCCTCACTCCTCTGTCCTCTGTGTCTTCAGTGGTCGTGACTCTGGAGCCGTTAGTCGGAGCGGAGACGTACGTCAACGGGAAACAGATCGACGACGCCGTCGTCCTCAAACAAGGTGACCGAGACCTGCTGCGTCGGTGAAATGCACCCTGGGAGTCGTAGTTGTCTGCAGGCTTCTTGCATAGCTTTAACTTTTTATCAAGGAGGCAGATATTTTCTCTTCTCTCCGTTTAAGAATTGAGAAAGATGGCGTTCTAAATAAGTTAATAAATAAATGCGTCTCGTCTCCGTTGCTAGGTCACCGCATCGTGATGGGGAAGAACCACGTGTTTCGGTTCAACCACCCGGAGCAGGCTCGGCTGGAGAGGGAGCGCAGTGTGACGGCCGACCAGCAGGGGGAGCCGGAGGACTGGAACTACGCCCAGAAGGAGCTGCTGGAGAAACAGGGCATCGACATCAAGCTGGAGATGGAGAAGAGGTAGATTAAGAACTTATATATGAATGTAAATATATATATATATATTTACATTTATATATATTTTTAAGGGATTAGTGATAATATATTGTGTAGTACGGCAAAACTACAGAATCAAAATAGAATTGAACCCTTTGGCTCAACTACTATCCAGAAAGCTTAAACGTTATGCTAGCATCGAGCTAACGTTATGTGAGTGAGATGACGGTGAACATTATTTTACAGCATGTTTAACCTCAAAGCTAGCTAGCGATCAGCCAAGTCATTCTCTCAAAATCAATATCAATATTTTCATGAAATCTTGATTAGCATAATGCTAACATGGAGCTAACATTTTGTCTCAGACTGCAGGACATGGAGGTTCAGTACCGTAGAGAGAAGGAGGAGGCTGACCTGCTGCTGGAGCAACACAGACTGGTTAGTCTCTGTTTGATTATAGATCAGATCACCTGGAGGCTGGCAGGTAATCAATAATCAATCATCTGTGTGTGATCAGTATGCAGACAGTGACAGCGGAGACGACTCAGACAAACGCAGCTGTGAGGAGAGCTGGAGGCTGATCTCCTCACTGAGAGAGAAGCTACCTGCTAACAAGGTACGCACACCTTTATACCTGTCTGTCTCTGTATGTCTGTCTCTCCCCTGTCTGTCTCACCTCTATGTCGCTGTCTCTGTATGTCTGTCTGTCTCTCACCTATCCATCTCCCCTGTCCGTCTCACCTCTATGTCGCTGTCTCACCTGTCTGTCTCACCTGTCTGTCTCTCACCTGTCTGTCTCTCTCCTGTCTCAGGTTCAGTCCATAGTGAAGCGTTGTGGTCTCCCCAGCAGTGGGAAGAGGAGGGAGCCTCTCCGGGTCTATCAGATCCCTCAGAGGAGGAGGATCAGCAAAGACCCCAAACGGGTCACCATGGAGGACCTCCGCATGCAGGCGGTGAAGGAGATCTGCTACGAGGTCCAGACACACACACACACACACACACACACACAGAATCACACACACACACACACACACACACACACACACACACACACACACTGAGAGCTGATTGGTCCCGTCCCCCCTCAGGTGGCTCTGGGAGACTTCCGTCACTCCCGTCAGGAGATCGAGGCTCTGTCCATCGTCAAGATGAAGGAGCTCAGCAGAATGTACTCAAAGAAGGACCCCAACGAGAGGGAGAGCTGGAGGGCCGTGGCCCAGGACGTGTGTGACACAGTGGGCATCGGAGAGGAGAGGAGCCCCCACGGAGGAGGGGGGGGGAGGAGGAGGGGAGACGGGGGAGGGAGGAGAGAAGAAGGCGTATGACCTGAAGGCTCACATCGATAAACTGACTGACATTCTGGAGGTGAGTTCATGTCATCAGTTTACAGATAATCCAGTCTGACTGATCAATCCATCATCCTCTGGCTGCATCCACACGTCTACGTTTCCAAACACAGCGTCCACACAGCATTTCAAAATGATTTCCATCAACACGCCTAGAAACAAATATCACATGACTCTTCATGTTCACTGGGCATGCTGGTGTAAACAGGAAGTAGATCGGTTGCTTAGTTACAGAAATAGGAGTATTTTAGTACTCGTTAATACTAAAAGGTTGTGATTGATGATTCAAATCTTTCCCTATAAACTGAAACGGTTAAAACTTAGCTACGACGCTGCAGGAGGCTGAAGTCGTACTGGAGAGCATTTATGTTTTTGTTCCTTTACATTTCTTTGTGAACTTCACAATAGTTGTTCAGAACAAAATAAACATCAATAAGAAAAGTAAAGTCCTCCGTTTTGTGTCAAAAACACAACTCTAAAGGTCTTAAAATGTAAACGTAAAAAATGTAGTCGTGTGGATGAAAAGCTTTAGATTACAAAACAAACGTGTCTCCAGGAGGTGAAGCTGCAGAACAACATGAAGGACGAGGAGATCAAAGCCCTGAGAGACCGGATGATCAAGATGGAGAGCATCATACCTGTCCAGGTACGTTCACTCACATCACGCCCCGGTCGGCCCCCATCAGCGCTCCGTCTCCACGGTAACCAGTCCTCTCTGTTTCCAGGACGACAACGACGACGACGAGAACGGTGAAGAAGAAGAAGAAGAAGAAGAGGGCGGGTCGCCACAGAGGGAGGAGGGCGAGGCCGGCGGCGACGCACCCCCCCGCATACCGGAGGTCAAGGTGAAGCGTCTGATGGACGAGGACCCGGCGTTCAGGAGAGGGCGCCTCCGCTGGCTGAAGCAGGAACAGCAGCGGCTCCTCAACCTGCAGCAGCAGAGCATCACCAAGAAACTACGAGGACAGAACCAGAACCAGAACCAGGGTGAGACGCCACGACAGGTAACAGCTGACAGGATGAGATGTTTCAGGAGACACCTGACGGATGTCCTCTCTCCCCCTGCAGGTCAGAACTCCCCCGTTGTCCCCGTCCATCTCCCCGGGACCGGCCGCTTCATCCCCCCCAGGAGTGCAAGCTCAAGTTCCCCTTCAAGAGTAACCCCGCCCACCGGTTGTCATGGGGACCAGCCAGCGCCGCCCTGCAGGCTCTGGGTCTGGGGGAGGGAGGAGACTGGGGGAGGAGGGAGGAGGGGTGGAGGGTAAAGCTTCTCCATCGCCCCCTCCCCCTCCGGGCCCCGGCCTCTTGCCCCCCCCTTCCAGGCTCCGCCCCCTCGCATGCGCACCCCCAGCCCTCATCATGCCTGGCAACAACGTAACCCGGGAAACCAGGCCGGCTTCTACCAGCAGGGCAACAACCAGAACCAGCAGCGCCGCTACCGACGCAACTCTCTGGACAGCTCCACCCACGGCAACGGTGGCTATGACAACGAGCAGCAGCAGCAGGGTGGCGGCGGTCACCAGGGGCGACCGAGACAGAGGAGGGGGCGTCGCCCGGGCCGGGTGGTGAGAGAGGAGGGGGAGAGGAGGAGGAGGAGGAGGAGGAGGGGGGGAGGAGCAGAGACAGAGACGGAGGCTTCCATTATAATCCTCATCAGCAGCATCAGTTCCAGCACCATCCCTACTACAGCCCCCACAATGCACCATTCCAGCCAGGACCTTACCCCAACTACCACAGCCTGCCACGCTCCGGGGCCCCCCCCTCCCGCTGACATGCTGCTGGGGGCGGGGCCACCGCAGGGTGGGTGGGGCTTCACCACTCCGCCCAGGATGAGACGGCAGTTCAGCGCACCGGACCTCAAACACAACAAGGAGACACCCATCTGACCTCTGACCCCAGGGAGCTCGCTGATTGGCTGCAGGACACACGGCGGTCCGGACGCTGTAGAGGAAGGACTGTGTGTGTTTAAGTGTGTGTGTGTGTGTGAGTGTGTGAGTCTGTATGTATGTGTGTGTGAGTCAGCACTTTTACAATACTGAGTCGACCCATCACGCACCAACTAACGTCACACACATCCTGTTTCTTTAGTCCTGCTGTGTGTGTGTGTGTGTGTGTGTGTGTGTGTGTGTGTGTGTGTGTGTGTGTGGCCTGCTCCTAGCCGTTACCTTAGCACAGGTTAGCTGTTGCCATGGTGATACTGAATTCATTTATTTGTTTGCAGTTCGTCAGGCTGTCAAACAGGATGCAAGTTTATAACCTAATGACTCAGTTTTTATTGATTTGATTGGTTGCTGATATTGATCGCTCGTTGATCAAAAGGTGCCTTAAAGCTGAAGTGGCTAGCTACTGTTAGCAGAAGTCTCCTGTTGTTGTTGTTTCTTACATAAAGATGAAGTATGTTGGTTTGAGTTTGTACGTTAGCCGCCGTTAGCACAGGAGGCTAACTAGCCTGGTTCAGCCTGAGAGGTCTACGTTAGCTTTGGGCTAGTCAGCTAGCCTGAGCAAGGATCTATGTGTGGTTAGCTTCTCAGGCTAATGTGGTGAAGTGCTGCACAGGAGGGAGAAGAATTAGCTTAGCTTAGCCAAGGCAGCGTTCAGGGTTGTATGGGAATCACAGTTTGTACGACTTCAACAACAAATATATTTTCTCAGCGCTTTGAATACACATCTGTATGAACAGGCGGTCTGATCCAACAGAACCATTGATCACATTTATAGAACAGCAATAACACTATCTATTCTTTTAAGTATAAAATAAAACCTCAATAGAAGCTTTGACTGTAAAAGAATGACATTCAGTACGGCCAAATGATGAAATCATAACTTTATAACTGACTAATAAGTTGTTGGGATCTTTTTCCTTGAAGCTCGTATTTCCCGTGTCTCCCGTGTGACCTTGAATGCTGCGTGGCTGAGTGCTGTAAAACCAAAGACGGCTGCTCTGTGGCGCCTCCTGCAGGTCGGACAGACTGCTGTACAGACGGAGGAGGGAGGTGAGAGGAGGACGAGGAACCTCTTTAAAGCGTTGTGTGTATATTTGAAGTGTATCCTGACTTATCCGTCTGGACGTTTTTATGAAGATGAATCTTATTCACTGTCTCTGGTGATGGTGGGAAAATGTAGAAAGTGATGCCTCATGGGAGATGTAGGAATACTGACTTGTTTAACCAGACGTGGGAGATTGTAGGAATCGTGACACATGATGGATTATGGTGCATGTAGGGGCCGTGTGAGGGAGCAAGGAACTCTGGGAAATGTAGTTTGAGACGGTGGAGAAGAGAGAGAAACGATAAGTTTTGTGTTTTAAAGTAGAAACACTACGACACGTTCTGTGTGACTTAAAGGATCCAACGATAAAACGTTATTATGTCCAAGAGGGGACAGAGAACAAACCGCTGCTGCCTTCAGGAGAAGTCGGGAAGTTGGAAATGTGGCTCTTTTTCCTCTTTAATGTCACAAGTGGACAAGCTGAGGATTTTCAGATTTAAATGATATGAAAAAGATTAAAGCAGCAAACGTTAAATGACTGAACGGATTAATTGATCATCAAATTAGTTGCTGAGTTCGTGGACAACAACCAACCCGTATTTCTTACTTCCCACCTGAACCTGAACGCAGCCTCTGTGGTTTTAGTCCGCCCTGAGTGATGACATGTTTACTGTCGGCTGGGAGTTAGCGGCACTGCCTAAACCCCGCCCACACAGAGCAATGCATTGTGGGAGATGACGAGTGGAGCGTCTTCGTGCTCCGTGACTTTAAGGCCTGTTTACAAAAGGTCAGAACCAACCAATGGGAGCGCTCCTCCTGGTCGCACGTCCAGCCAGGGAGGAAGTGACAACGATGATGATGATGATGATGATGATGATGATGATGATGACAAACACTAGAACTGATTGTGATTGGTCCGAGAAGCATGACATCAGCAGAACTTGATTTCTGCCTTGTTTGCTCTGCTGTCTCTGGAATCGACCAATCACGGGACAATCTTGATAACCTGCTGCCACCGCCGGGGTTGATGGGAAACGATGTTTCCTTTTTGTTTTATTTTGTTTTATTTTTGTTTTTTATCTCCAGCTTCCGCTTCTGATTGGCTGTTTTTCTTTCTTTGTGTATTCATTTGCTTCTCGTATTTTAACTCCGCCTACATGTCCAACCTTTGCTTTGTGATGTCATCACGTCGTCATGGCTACTATTAATATAATTATGATAAAGTGTCTTTAATATTGGGTTCTTTTGGATGCTGCTAAAGGGAGCTCCTTCGCCCTCATGCAACCGTGTGTGTGTGTGTGTGTGTTAGATGTCTGTGTGTGTGTGTGTGTGTGTGTGTGTGTGTGTGTGTGTGTGTGTGTGTGTGTGTGTGTGTGTGTGTGTTGATGTGTGTGTGTGTGTGTGTGTGTTGGATGTCAGTGTGTGTGTGTGTGTGTGTGTGTGTGTGTTAGATGTGTGTGTGTGTGTGTGTGTGTGTGTTGGATGTCAGTGTGTGTGTGTGTGTTTGTTTCCAGGTTAATTTAGAATCATAATCTAAAGTTTGTTTTACGCTATAAATCATTTTATTGTTTTTCTTTTAATCGTCTGTTAAGTTTTGTTGTTTTTGAGGAGGGGGGGGGGGGGGGGGAGTTGCCACGGTAACCCAGCAGAACACCTGAACACTCTAAAACTGACTGGCCCCGCCCATTCCCTTCACCCCTGCTCCAATCACAGCCTCAGCATGACGTAGACAGGATGACATCACGCTCTAGCCCTCCTGCTATTGGCTCAGAGCCGCTCAGCTGTTTGTTGTTTTCTGTCTGTTGTTGTTTTCGTTGTATCAGGAACCAAACTCAGGATCCGCCTGCAGACAACACGACGCAATAAACTGTCTGAGAACGAAAACCAACCGACTCGCTTCCCTGTTTACCTCAGTCTCCCTTTAGAATGTGAACTAATATGAACTAAAACACAAGCTCAGAGCAGCTCAGGTCAAAGGTCAACCAACTTAAATGTGAATCAATGGACATTATGATGAAGAGACTGAACGTATCATTTACTGAGTTAGCCTTTAAAACAAATGTGTCAGATATCGATCAGTCTACACTTCTATTATTATTATAAATCTGTTGGTAGAATCAGATTTGTTTGTTTCTGACTCGTGATACAAACATTTACAAAATCCAGAGTGTCGTAAAGTCTAAAAGACAACATTTATTGTAAAAAGAACCATTTACAGAACACACAACATGTTTTGATCTAACCAATTATTCTGCTTCAATCCATATTTGTTGGCGTTTAGCCTTTAAAATAATTTTCACTGTGGTCTAAAAACACACCTGTATTAATCAAACACCTTAGATCACATTTAAATAACCACAATAACAATTTGTTTTGGTGTCAAATAGATCTCAATAGAAGCTTTGAATGTAAAATAATTACGGATTAGCAGATTATTACATCTTTTAATATGAACATTTGTTAATCAGAGGAACAATGTTTCTGTTCAACATCATGTACTTTGTCTCGTGTTCACAGACATCAGGAGGAACATTTAAATAAAAACTGAGCTAAAAAACCCAACAAGAAAGCAATAACACAAATATATAAGGAATAAAACATGCTATCAACAGACCAACGTGTTTTTATCTAACAAATTCTTCTGCTTCAATCCATATTTGTTGGTGTTTAGCCTTTAAAAACATTCAGTGAGGAACACAATCTGTTTTAAAGTGAATAAAACGTGATTAGAAGCTTTGACTGTAAAATATTTAAGAACAGACGTGTTTATTGATCAGAAATGTGTTAATTAGAGGAACATTTCTGATCAACATTCAATAAAAGCTAAAAAGCACAACGAGGAAGCTGCAACTCAAATATATATAAAGAAACATTTTATCAACAGACCACCAGCTCAGTCTAATCTCACTTCCTGCTTCCTCGTCTGTCAGTCAAACCTCCCGGGGTGTCACTTCCTGGTTCATCCTCTTTATCTTGGCGGTTTCTCCTCTGAGACTCAGACTCCGTCGTTCACCGTCGTCTTCAGAATGCGGCTCCTCGTCTTCGTCCTCCTGTCCTCCCTCGTCGCCACGGTGACGGCGTGGGCCGGTTGCTACAGGGACCGGGACACGGACCACCGGACGAGGGAGAACTGCACCGGGCTCGGCTTCAGCGACGTACCGGTGGGATTCGAACCCACGAACAAGGTAACAACACGATTACTGACAGACGCAACACGATTACTGACAGACAGAGAGTGAGTTAAAGACGGGGATGAATCTGCACAAAGGAAACATATATATATTTTAAAAAATAAGAATTATATTTTTGTTCCTAAAAGGATATGTGTGGACATTTTAATATAAACTTTATTGCTTTTTAAAACCTAACAAACAGGCGGGGCGACATGTTTAAAATAATCACAATATTAATTTGTATCTTTAAAAAACAAAAATATGCAAAACGATCTTAATTTTAAAAACAATTAACTGTTCCTATGTTTTCCATTACATGAAATATAATAAAAACCCTCCACATATTTTTCCCAAAGTAATAGTAACTCATTTTGGTCATTTTTTTATTATAATAAGCTCATAATCCTTAATTTGCACAGCATAATTTAGAAGAATGATGAAGCAATATGCAATAAAATATTACTGACACGCTGGATCTGTAGTTATTATTGTAAAAAATGTCAATGAGGTTTTGAATGAGATTTTCTATGCTTCTAGTTTGGGCTTTTTTGGCCCTTTGTTTAACTGTAGAGTGGCACATGTTAGATAGTTCAATATAATATATATATGTATATGTATATGTGTGTGTCATGACGCTTAGGAATCTCGTAGAGTTTTATTATTATTATTATAATCAGCCAATCAATCCATGGGGCTCAACTGGACCCTGGTTAGGACAGCAGTGTTTGAGTGACGGGACGAGACCACAGCGGAGACACAAGCTTCCTGTTTCAGACCGATAAGATGACAGAATGACAGGAAACCCTGACAGCTTTACATGTTTGACTTCTTCTACTTCTTCTTCTGTGTTTTTAGGTTATGCTGTTTCCCAACAACCTGTTCACCCGTCTGTCCTGGTCCTCCTTCCAGATCTTCTACGAGATCTATGAGATCGACCTCACAGGAAACAAGGTGTTTAAAACTGAATACTGAAAATGTTAATGTTATCACTGACCAGAATGAAGTTGTGTGTTTCATTCATACATATTTAGAAATAAAGGGTTTCGTGACCTTCTGTATCTCCAGGTTCCAGAGGTGACCCCCACCGCCACGCCGATCCTCCCCAGCCTCAGTGTTCTCCGGCTGGGATCGAACCGCCTGACATCCCTCTCTGATGGATCCTTCTCTGCCTGTCCGGCTCTGACTAGCCTCTACCTGGACCACAACGCCATCGACTCTCTGAGCAACCACACCTTCTCCGGACTCAGCAAGCTGGAGGTCAGTGTGTTAGCTTGCTGTGATCGTAGCCTGTTAGCAAGGAAAGATTCATGTGATCATAGAATGTTAGGAAGTTAGGACGCATACCGTGAAGGTGGCATGTTAGGAAGTTTGGATGCATACCGTGAAGGTGGCATGTTAGGAAGTTAGGACGCATACCGTAAAGGTAGCATGTTTGGAAGTTAGGACGCATACTGCGAAGGTAGCATACTAGGAAGTTAGAACGCATACCATGAAGCTGGAGGTTAGCACGTATTCCGTGAAGGTATCATGTTAGAAAATTGGGACGCTTACCATGAAGGTAGCATTTTAGGAAGTTAGGACGCAGAACATGAAGGTAGCATGTTAGGAAATCAGGGAGCATTCCTAAAGGTAGCATGTAAGGAAGTTAGGATGCATTCCTTGAAGGTAGCGTGTTAAGAAATCAGGGCACAGCACATTAAGGTAACTAGTTCGGAAGTTAGGACGCATACTGTGAAGGTAGCATGTTATCAAGTTAGGATGCAGAACATGAAGGTAGCATGTTAGGAAGCTAGGACGCATACCGTAAGGGTAGCTTTTTAGAAAGTAAGGAATCAGAACATGAAGGTAGCTTTTGAAGAAGGAAGGATGCATGGGACGCTTGTAAAGGTAATTTCCCAGAAAGTTATCAAGTCTGTAATGAGGGTACAATCTTAGGAACTAAGAATAGATACTGTAAAGGTAGCTTTTTAGGAAGTTAGGACGCATACCATAAAGGTAAACTGTTAGGAAGTTAGGGTGCATATTGTGAAGGTAGCATGTGAGGAAGTTAAGAGAACATAAAGGTACAATGTTAGAAAGTGGAACACATAAGGTGTCAGTAAGTTAGGATGCAGATAATGAAGGTAGCATGTTGGGTAAGTTAGGATGGCAGTGAAACCTGGATTTCCGAAGAACGCTCAGCTCCTCATTGGTTCTCTGCCCTCTAGATCCTGGAGTTGTCGTCCAATCGTATAAAGGTGCTTCCCGAGCTCATGCTCCACCCCCTGGTCGTCATAGAGACCCTCTACCTGGAGTACAACAAGGTGGGAGAACACAGAGATTTGAAAGTATCTTAGTTGATGTAGCTCACCCGTGGTACAAGTTCACAGCGGTTGTTCCTCTTCTCGCCTGTAGGGGGCGCAGGTTGGCACGTCTAACACTGCACGCCGTTTTCTTTTCATTTCAGATCAGGGTGATGCCAGATGATTGGTTCAGCCCGAAGGAGGAGGTGCCGTACCTCTTCCTCTCGGCCAATCCCTGGGCCTGCTTTTGTTCCCTCAGTTACTTGCACAAATACATTGAGGAGTATGAAGACAGCGTCTACGTCCGGGACGGCCCGAACATCAACAGCGACGGAAACAGTGTGGTGAGTACCTCAAACAGGAAGCAGCAGCAAACAGGAATTTGAGACGGACGCCGCAAATTGGACAGTGATGCCTGTAGACGTGGTTGTACATCACTTTGTACTTGTTAGAACCCATACTGAAGATCCTAGAGCGGTGGTGACGTCGGATCTAGGAGAGACAGTTTGTGCGATTCGGCTCTGGTTGTTGCTTCAATGTGTATTTAAAATCCATAAATGATTAATGTTTGACTTATCGGTGGTTTCTGTTCTCAGGTCTGTGACTCTCCTCCTCAGCTTAAGAATACACCTGTAATAAGTCTGGAAGAATCTGATCTGTGTCCAAAAGAGGGAACAACCAAAGACATCTACGAGGTTCTAACTATTGCTGCTCCCTATATTCCAGATACTACTCCTACTCCTATTACTACTCCTACTACTCCCAGTACTGTATACCACAGAGCCCCATATCCCTGGCTCGGGACTGGCACCAGAGTCTATGTCAGAGGTGACGACAGACCCTCAGATGGACGTGGTTCTAAAACGCCGCCACCAGAACACAGATCTGAACCTCCAACACTGAGATATTGGACGGTCACAACGACCGCCGAGGCAACAACCGCCGAGGCAACAACCGCCGAGGCAACCACCGCCGAGGCAACCACCGCCGAGGCAACCACCACCGAGGCAACAACCCGAGGCAACCACCGCCGAGGCAACCACCGCCGAGGCAACAACCGCCGAGGCAACCACCGCCGAGGCAACAACCGCCGAGGCAACAACCGCCGAGGCAACCACCGCCGAGGCAACAACCGCCGAGGCAACAACCACCGAGGCAACAACCACTGAGGCAACAACCAGCTTGACCCCTTTGTTGGTGATCAATGAAGCGGCCGCTGATAGATTTACTGCTGCCAGAGGTGCCGCCGTTTTCTGTCCCTGTCTTTTCGCAGCATGCCTGCTGCTGTGCGTGGCGTCGGCGATGTGCGTTTTGGTGACTCTTGCCAGGGTGATCGTCTGGTACAGGAGGGTTTACAAGCCGCTGTGTGCAAGGCTGGCGAGGAGGGGAGGAGGAGGTGAGGGTGTGAGGCTGCTGACATACAACAGGAGGGGAGAGAAGGAGGTGGGAGGAGGAGGAGGAGGAGTGACGGCACTGTATCGCTCTGTGCTGTTCGTCCACAGAGAGGGAGGAGAAGCTGTGGAGGGAGGAGGTGAGGGAGGTGAGGAAAGAGTCCTCGTCTCTCTGGAGCCGACGGGAGGAAGAGGAGCGATGAGAAAGGAAGAAGGGGAGAGAGGAGGGAGGGAGGAGAAGGGAGTGTACAGGAAGACAATGTACCGGCTGTCGAGCAAAGAGGAGGAGATGGAGGGATGGAGGAACGTGATGGAGGAGTGTCGGGTCTCCGCTGAAGAGGGAGGGAGGAGGAGAGGAGAGGAGAGGAGTGGAGGAGGAGGAGGCGTTTCCAGAAAGTGCTACAGTGTAATTCTGAGGGAGGAGAGGGAGGAGGCGGGGGGAGGGAGGGAGGAGCTGGACTGGGTGGTGGGCGGGTGGGAGGTGAAAAGAGGTGGAGGAGGGGAGGAGGAATGGGAGGGGGAGGGGCCTAGGAGCAGCTGGGGGGAGTGGCTGGCACATTACTTACCCAGCATGCCCTGGGGTGTGACCACGCCTCCTGAAAGGGAGGCAGCTCTGTGACGTCATCAGTGGGAGGAGCTGCATCAGGTGACTGGGAAGTCGAGAAACCTGATTGGCCCAATAGATGAAAGTCATGACATCACTTCCCGTCATGGTTCTCTCATTCAGCATCAGTCGTCTTCCTGTGATTACTGTCCATCTCCAGAGCTAACCAGGTAGCTAACCAGGTAGCTAGCTATAGCTAACCAGGTAGCTAGCTATAGCTAACTAGGTAGCTAACCAGGTAGCTAGCTCTAGCTATGGCTGCTTTACCGGCGGAACCAGCTGCCCGCTAGTTAGCTTGTAACATTTCTCTTCATCTGTCGAATAGTTTAGCCCTTTAGCATTAATAACTGATTGATAACTTATAATAAAAGATGAATATATAGATGTTTAAGAGTTTTGTTGTGCAGAAACAAAGCTTTGATTCCTACCAACAGATTTCTGTGATGTCTTTATTTATCCAGCGAATACACTCAGTTAACATATGAAATGTAATATTTAATAAACATTACTTGAATCACTTCAAACAAGTGTCACTGTTTTCATTTGATATTTAGGATAATCAGTTCATAATAAAGGTGAAAAGGGAAGCTTTATATTAAAATGATCATTTGTAAGGTTATTGAAAGCTTAAATGATTGAATTATAGCTTCATTATACTGAATAATAAAAGTATCCTCCATCATTTCATGTCCCTCACGATGTGACCGATCAATATTATCAAATATTCTACTTCTGGTGGTGTTGTGAAACCTCCCAGTGAAAACCATTAAGTAACTTCCCAGCATGCACTGGGAGCTCCTTCACGTCACCTGCACAGCCAAGGTGTGATAGTTTTTCATATTAAAAGACTTCAACTGGACAAACAGGGTGCTTTTATTGTGAAACCGTCGTAGGAAGTACAGTGTTTATTCAAAATAAAAACAATAGTGATTTAGTTGATGTTGTTGCCACGGTAACCAGTTTAAAATGAGGGCGATGAAACATGCATCTGTTTAATAATCTAACTCTAAACTGACCTCTGATCAGATCCGATGCAACATTAATGAGCAGAAATAAAACTTTTCCCACAATGCATCATTTTCTGAAGAACAGAAATATTATGATTTTAAGATTCAACAACAATTCACAATTAAACGTTTGCAAGAAAATAATGGAAAAACTGTTATATATATATATAACATATATATAAAATAATTCAAAATAAAAAAACACTTTATATGAATTTTAAAAAAATAGTGAAAGTGGAAAAAGAGCCAAACATTTAAAAACATCAGAATATTTTACACAAAAAAAAAACTTTAATCCAAAAGAAGAAGATCCTACATTTATATTTTAAATAAGAAAAACTCATCATGAACTAACATCAAATGAAATAATACAAATCAATAAAGTCAAACTGTCCTCTGAAGCCCCGCCCCCTCAGTATTGATCACTCCGATCATCAGTACGTAGGAAGTTCAGACAAACTGCTGGGGCTTCTGGGTAGAGGTGGGCGTGGCCTGTGGTGGGGGAGGAGGGGGGCCTCAGCTGAGAAAAGAGAAAACGCGTTTACTTATTCAGTGAGAGTAAAAGTACTAATACACACTGAAAATACTACATGACAAGAAAGAACACTTCCTGAAGTAAAAGTATTGATCAGTAAGATGTAGTACAGTCAAAAGTACAATATGTACCTCTGAGGTGTAGTACAGTAAAAGTACAATATGTACCTCTGAGATGGAGTACAGTAAAAGTACAATATGTACCTCTGAGATGGAGTACAGTAAAAGTACAATATGTACCTCTGAGGTGTAGTACAGTAAAAGTACAATATGTACCTCTGAGGTGTAGTACAGTAAAAGTACAATATGTACCTCTGAGATGGAGTACAGTAAAAGTACAACATGTACCTCTGAGGTGTAGTACTTTGTCCTCTCTTGGTGTTAGAGTCTCTGTCTGTCTGGCTGAGGTTCGGGTCTGGACGTCCTCATAAGTATAGTAGTATAATCAGTAGTACTAGAGAGTATTCTTACTCTGTATCCTGCTCAGGGAGTACTCCAGTCCCTTCATGGCTCTGGTTTGGTTACTTTTAAACCTGGCGAGTCCGAACTCCTGTGAGAGAAGAAGAAGAGTCAGACTGTTTCTGGAGCTCGTTCTAACGTCCTCTCCGTTAACGGGGAGCCGATCGATCGGTGATCCGCTGCTTTCTGCAGTGAACTCATTGATGAACAGACACTAGGAGGGTGTTATTTCTGTGAACTCTCAGAGGATTAATGGAGGTTTATTCTAGAAGGACATAAATATAACAACGTCCTCTTAAAGATGAATCCTCTCTGAACACAGAACGCTGAGTCTCATGTCGGTGCGTTCAGGTTAGACCGAGTTATGAGGAGAACCTCCTCCACTATGATAGACGTTATGTAAACCTGTATGGGCCGGGCCAGGCCGCGGACCGCCGACAGGATCCAGGCCTCCCTCCTCAGTTTGGTCCAAGATGGCCGACTGCTGTCCTCCTCGAAGAAGCATCGCTCCACGACGGTCTGAGGGACAGACGGACACGCAGTCAGAACAGATACCGAGACAAAGACGGGTATCAGAGACGGGTATCAGAGACGGGTATCAGAGACGGGTATCAGAGACGGGTAACAGAGACGGGTATCAGAGACGGTATCAGAGACGGGTAACAGAGACGGGTAACAGAGACGGGTATCAGAGACGGGTATCAGAGACGGGTATCAGAGACGGGTATCAGAGAAACAGAGACGGGTATCAGAGACGGGTATCAGAGACGGGTAACAGAGACGGGTAACAGAGAAACAGAGACGGGTATCAGAGACGGGTAACAGAGACGGGTATCAGAGAAACAGAGACGGGTAACAGAGAAACAGAGACGGGTAACAGAGACGGGTATCAGAGACGGGTATCAGAGACGGGTAACAGAGACGGGTATCAGAGACGGGTAACAGAGAAACAGAGACGGGTAACAGAGACGGGTAGAGGACTTTAGAACCATCAGGGTGTTGTGGTTGACGTTCCAGGTCTTGGTGACCAGCGTGTGTGTGTGCGGGTCCACGATGGAGTCCTCCAGGACGTAGACGGCCCGGGACATGTGGGCCGGGAAGACGCGCTCCGCCCAGCCCGGCAGCCGGTTGGTCTTGGTCAGCAGTCGCCGTGACAACAGGCGGTTGCTAGGGGTGACCTCCCGGTACAGGACGTCCTCGGTGAGGACGTGGGCGCTGACACAGAGACAGATTAAGACACATGAACACAGCTTTAAGAGGACGTGGTTCAGTTTCAGGCTGTAGGGGGACAGTTTGGAGGACAGTTTTAGAAAGTTGTGACTTTTTAGAAGTGGAAACATTTGAAGTGATGACATTTTGAGTATTTTTTTTTTTATTGAGGACATTCTTGTTAAATAGGGACATTCTTGGAAAGACTTTGGGAATTGGTGACATAGTTTAGGAACCTGAACACATTTTGGATTATGAGGACGTATTTAGAAAAGTGAAGTCCTCACTTCTTCAAAGGACAGAGACACAACATGTCCATCGTGGACAGACTGGTCGGTGTTACCTGTATTTACCTGTATGGGTTCGGGTAACGCTGCCAGAAGGCCACCAGCACCTGATGCCATGGACTCTTAATGTCCACCTCACTGTGGAAATGTCTCCCCATGTCCACACACACACACACACACACACACACTCACACTCACACACACACACACACACACACACACACACACACACACACACACTCAGCTCACGGCCGACTCATTCAGGCGCTGTAGGAAAAAGCAAAAACACATAATCTGCTGCATTAGAAACATTTCTCCATCATGTAATCTAGTAATTATCAGGTCTCAGGTGATGCCTTCAAATGTTTGTGTTCCTTTATAAAGCTTCACCTTAACCAGCTTTAATATAATATGCTGATTATAAAATACCTACATTTTTTATTTAGATATTGTTAAGATAGTTGGCTGATAATACTGTTATTAAATCCTATTCAAAAATAAAAAAGGACTGCGTTGGCCGGGAATCGAACCCGGGTCAACTGCTTGGAAGGCAGCTATGCTCACCACTATACCACCAACGCTCGTGCTTCATGGAGGCCGCCACGTGGCTGTTAAAGGTACTTCCGCGTTACTGCAGGAGGCTGACGTCACTGACAGCTAGCATGGAGAGCTAGTCAGTTAGCATTCAGGGTCTCTGTGGATGTGCAGCTCCTTAGTTAGCCGCAGAGGAAGCTAACAGAGGAGCTAACGTTCCTGCAGCCTGTGATGTTCAGCAGACACAGTCAGCAGGAGGAAACATGGAGGAGGAGGAGAGGAGGAGTCATGTGATCATAGGTGTACCTCCTCTGTCCTCCACCAGAGGGCGCTGTGGTCATTCCTTTAAAGCAGAAACAGGACTCCTCAGTGAACACGTGTTCCTCCTGCACTGACACCCGAATACAGAGGATCAATGAGGACCAATGAGGATCAATGAGGACCAATGAGGACCAAAGAGGACCAATGAGGATCAATGAGGACCAATGAGGATCAATGAGGACCAATGAGGACCAAAGACGACCAATGAGGATCAATGAGGACCAATGAGGATCAATGAGGATCAATGAGGACCAAAGACGACCAATGAGGATCAATGAGGACCAATGAGGACCAATGAGGATGAGGACCAATGAGGATCAATGAGGACCAATGAGGATCAATGAGGACCAATGAGGATCAATGAGGACCAATGAGGACCAAAGACGACCAATGAGGATCAATGAGGACCAATGAGGATCAATGAGGACCAAAGACGACCAAAGACGACCAATGAGGATCAATGAGGACCAATGAGGACCAATGAGGATCAATGAGGATCAATGAGGACCAATGAGGATCAATGAGGACCAAAGACGACCAATGAGGATCAATGAGGACCAATGAGGATCAATGAGGACCAATGAGGACCAATGAGGATCAATGATATCCCCACTAGTGATTAGATGGTGTTATATGAGGTGAGGTCAAAGGTCATGTGTGGTGGTGAGTCTGGCCCGTTGGCCCCGACAACCAATCACAGACGAGCTCATGAGAAACCGTTTAATTAAAGTGTTCACGAGGAGGTGTCCAGGTGCATTGTGGGTACCTGTTTAAAACATGGTCAACTTCTGGTTGTTGGACTTTATTTATAAATGTCCCTCCCCCTCTCTCTCTCTCTCCTAATGTCTCCCCCTCTCTCTCTCTCTCTCCTAATGTCTCCCTCCTCCTAATGTCTCTCTCTCTCTCTCTCTCCTAATGTCTCTCCCCTCTCTCTCTCTCTCTCCTAATGTCTCCTCTCTCTCTCTCTCCTAATGTCTCTCTCTCTCTCTCTCTCCTAATCTCTCTCTCTCTCCTAATGTCTCTCTCCTAATGTCTCTCTCTCTCTCTCTCTCCTAATCTCTCTCTCTCTCTCTCTCCTAATGTCTCTCTCTCTCTCTCCTAATGTCTCTCTCTCTCTCTCCTAATGTCTCTCTCTCTCTCTCTCTCCTAATGTCTCTCTCTCTCTCTCTCCTAATGTCTCCCCCTCTCTCTCTCCTAATGTCTCCCCCTCTCTCTCTCTCCTAAT
>NC_072455.1:501419-511419 GCF_027596085.1 Anoplopoma fimbria | reverse complement strand
CGGTCTCCTTCTTCTCCTTCCTCCCTCCTCCTCCTCCTTCCTCCTCCTCCTCCTCCTCCTCCTCCTCCTCCTCCTCGCGGGCCCGGTAAGTAGCAGCAGGCGCTGTCTCTCTCTGTCGGACTGCATGCTGCGTTCACGGTCTTTATCGGCTGTTATCGGGGCTTTTTTTCCTTTTTTCATTGACCCCCCCCCATCCTCCCTCCTCCTCCTCCTCCTCCTCCTCCTCCTCCTCCTCCTCCTCCTCCTCACACCGCACAGTGTGCCTGAGGGGGAGGAGGGGGGTGGTTAATGTGTCGCGTGGGAGAGCCGTTTCCCCTCGCGGCCGGTGGCCACCGTGACCTTCTGTCGGAGCTCGCGCCGGCCCGGTTGACCAGACAGGGTAATTAGTTACGCCTCGAGGGAGGGGGGAGGAGACACACACACATTTTCACACACGCTGCGCTCATGCACACACGCGCACGTCACACACACACACACACACACTTCATTTCCTTCTACGCGCACGCACACGGATGAGCGCACACGTGCACGTAGCCACACACAATACACACTCATTCACACATCTCTGTTTCAGGCTGTTTGTTTTGCGCACACACACACAAAAGACAGTGAATGTTTTACACTGTGTGTGTGTGTGTCTGTGTGTGTGTGTGTGACATTATAACGTTAATAATTATAACCACGCTTCTCCTCCAGAACTTAACTTTTCCTCCACACAGAGAAACATCGGCCATGTTGGGAGGTCGACCCATTATCAAACGTTAATAATTGGCATCTTAGTAGCATCTTCCAGAACTTGGCATCTTTTTCATCTCCAGTGGCACAGAGAAACATCGGCCATGTTGGGAGGTCGACCCATTTGGTTCAAACTTGACCTCGTGACATCTTAGTAGCGTAGTGGCATCTTAGTAGCATCTTAGTAACGTAGTGGCATCTTAGTAGCGTAGTGGCATCTTAGTAGCGTAGTGGCATCTTAGTAGCATGGCATCTTAGCGTAGCATCTTAGTAGCGTAGTGGCATCTTAGTAGCGTAGTGGCATCTTAGTAGCGTTGTGGCGTCTTACTAGCGTAGTGGCATCTTAGTAGCGTCGTGGCATCTTAGTAGCGTAGTGGCATCTTAGTAGCGTAGTGGCATCTTAGTAGCGTAGTGGCATCTTAGTAGCGTAGTGGCATCTTAGTAGCGTAGTGACATCTTAGTAGCGTAGTGGCATCTTAGCGTAGTGACATCTTAGTAGCGTAGTGACATCTTAGTAGCGTAGTGCATCTTAGTAGCGTAGTGGCATCTTAGCGTAGTGGCATCTTAGCGTTGTGCATCTTAGTAGCGTAGTGGCATCTTAGTAGCGTAGTGGCATCTTTAGTGGCATCGTAGTGGCATCTTAGTAGCGTTGTGGCATCTTAGTAGCGTAGTGGCATCTTAGTAGCGTAGTGGCATCTTAGTAGCGTTGTGGCGTAGTGGCATCTTAGTAGCGTAGTGGCATCTTAGTAGCGTAGTGGCATCTTAGTAGCGTTGTGGCATCTTAGTAGCGTAGTGGCATCTTAAGCATCTTAGTAGCGTAGTGGCATCTTAGTAGCATCTTAGTAGCGTCGTGGCATCTTAGTAGCGTAGTGGCTTAGCATCTTAGTAGCGTTGTGGCGTAGAATCTTACTAGCGTCTTGACGTAGCATCTTAGTAGCATCGTGACATCTTAGTAGCACTGTGACGTAGCATCTTAGTAGCGTCGCGACGTAGCATCGTGGCGTAGCATCTTAGTAGCATCGTGACATCTTAGTAGCACTGTGACGTAGCATCTTAGTAGCATCGTGACATCTTAGTAGCACTGTGACGTAGCATCTTAGTAGCATCGTGACGTAGCATCGTTGCCTTGTGGTGGAATGAACATTTTTTGTTTTTACAGGAAACTTTACCATCTTTGGTTTTTTTTCACAGAACAGACAGCAAAGAACCAGCTGTGAGCCACTGAGTGTGTGAGTGTGTGTGTGTGTGTGTGTGTGTGTGTGTGTGTGAGGTCATGTCAGGCATGACGAGCGGCGTGTGTGTGGAGAGCGACCTCTCCTCAATGCTCCAGAGAAGCTCCGCCCCCTCCCACCATCACCCAAATCACCATGGTTACGGCGGACAGGGACAGGTGAGTCTTTGAAGCGGGGATGGTTACATACTTAGTCATGTTTAGAGAAGATCTTATTGATCAGGTGTGTTATTGATCAGGTGTGTTATTGATCAGGTGTGTTATTGATCAGGTGTGTTATTGATCAGGTGTGTTATTGATCAGGTGTGTTATTGATCCGTGGTGTGTTCAGGTGTCGAGTCTCGGTCCGATGCTGGACTACACCACGGAGATGGACCGGTACCGCTCCTCCATCGCCAGCTTCTACAAGACCAACGTCAACATGAACATGAACGTCTCAAACTTCCCTCAGTCCGCCAAACTGGCGGCCCGTTTGGCGGCCGCTGCGCCCATCTTCCCCCCCGCCGCCGCTAGGCTGGGCGCCATGGCGGCGTCGCCCTGGGGTTGTCACGACAACATGAACATGAACCACCCGGCGGCCATGTTCTGGGGCCGGCCCAAACCGGCGACGCACCACCACCACCACCCCCACCATCACCCCTCGGCAACACCGGGTCACATGACCTCATCACACCCCCACGGTACCAGCATGCACCAGGGCGGTGGGGGCGGGAGGAGGAGGGGGTGGGGGGAGCGGTGAGGGGGAGGAGCTGAGAAACACGGACACACCGCCTCCTCACTTCCTGTCGCACAAGGAACGGCACACCACCACCCCATGGCGCCTAGCAACGGGAACTTCCTCCCCGGTTACGGCGGCGGGGCGGACTGCGGCGTCATGAACAAACAGGGACACGCCCACCCGGACATGATGGGCCTATCGGAGGGCGGGGGCTGCAACGGGGGAGGGGTGATGGGTAGTAGCTTCCTGGGGGGCTGGGATTACCCCCGGGGTCATCGTCATGGCGATGGGGTCGGCAGGGGCGGGATCTCAGACGCCGGCAGCGCCTTCCAGATGACGGGCGGCCAGCGGGCGCTAACGGACTGCCAGCAGCACGCCAACTCCTCCCCCTGCCCCTCCTCCTCCTCGCCCTCGTCGTCGGGGTGACGGGGGCCGTGGCCCTGTCGTCCTCATCCTCGTCCTCGGGGGCGTGGCCAAGAGGAAGAGGAAGCGGTGCGGCGTGTGCGGCCCGTGCAGGCGGCTCATCAACTGCGGCGTCTGCTCGTCCTGCCGGAACCGGAAGACGGGTCACCAGATCTGCAAGTTCAGGAAGTGTGAGGAGCTGAAGAAGAAACCGGGGGGAGGAGGGGGGTGCTGGAGGTGAGTGATGTGTGTGTGTGTGTGTGTGTGTGTGTGTGTGTGTGTGTGTGTGTGTGTGTGTGTGTGTGTGTGTGTGTGTGTGTGTGTGTGTGTGTGTGAGTGTGTGTGTGTGTGTGTGCTGGCTCACTTAACCCGGAGGACTGCCGGCGAGCTGGAAGGCAACACTCACCCCGCTGTGTGTGTGTGTGTGTGTGTGAATGCTGTGCAGATGGTGGGTGGTGAAAAGCGAGAGCTCGGTCCCTGCTGAGGGTCTGGCAGGCTGCACACACACACACACACACACACACACACACACACACACACACACACACACACACATACTCTACACTGATTCATGGTGATAAAACGAGCCGGAGAGGGAAGGAGAATATTTGTTATCTACTACTGTCTGAGTGTGTGTGTGTGTGTGTGTGTGTGTGTAGTAAGAATTAGTGGCGATCAATAATTAATTGACACCAGCGTTCGACCTCACTGATGACTCTATATATCACACACACACACACACACACACACACACACACACACACACACACACACACACACACTCTCCCTGTGGGAATCTCCACAAACTATTACTAATTATTCCCTCTGCATTAACACACACACACATTGAAACATGCCGTGTGTGTGTGTGTGTGTGTGTGTGTGTGTGTGTGTGTGTGTGTGTGTGTGTGTATGACAGTGAATTAGCAGCCGTAATCTGCCTCAATTAGACACTAATTGGACCTGTGGAGGCAAGTGACAGCACTGTGTGTGTGTGTTCAGTGTGTGTGTGTGTGGTTTCACACTGTTGCCTCATCCTTCCTTCGTTTTCTTTGATGTCGACCTGACAGTCTCTCAACCAATCAGAAAGTTTACTTTGTGAAATGAGCAGCAAAGCATCTTGGGAGTTTTCTATTCTATTTTATGTATTTTTATCTCTTCTGACTTTAGAGTGAACTGAACAGTGGAACATAAAGTTCTTCAGGTTCTCCATAAACAAACCGACCGCGTTGAACATAGAACATTCTAGTTTTCTGTATTTTAAACAACTTTAACTTCCTTCTCTTTGTCTCTTGTTTCAGCGGCCGCCGTCCGTCCCGACCGGCGAGGCGTTCCGTTGGTTCTTCTAGCCGCAGAGGCCGAACAGGAAGTCACCGTCACACATGGACTACAAATCCAGCTTGAATGACTACAACTTCTGGATTTGAACCAGGTGCTTTGCAGCAGGATTACAATTTCATTCTGTGTGGATGACAATTAAAGACTACAAATCCCACCTCAACTGGAACAGGAACCAGCTAGGAGGACGGAGGCGGGGGGGCAGTTTGGTCACAGGAACAGGGATCGGCCAATCAGAATCTGGCTTGATGATGTCACAATTTTTTCTGAACTTGTTTGCAGGTAAATTAGAAAACTCAGCTCTTAAATAGATTCATACAGGTTGTCTACACAACATACAGTGTTTGTTCATGTCCTCAAACCAGTAACATGAGTCCTCAAACCAGTAACATGAGTCCTCAAACCAGTAACATGAGTCCTCAAACCAGTAAATTAGTCCTCAAACCAGTAATATGAGTCCTCAAACCAGTATAATGAGGTTCTCAAACCAGTAAATTAGTCCTCAAACCAGTAATATGAGTCCTCAAACCAGTATAATGAGGTCCTCAAACCAGTCAAATGAGTCCTGAAACCAGTCAGATGAGTCCTCAAACCAGTAAATGGGGTCCTCAAACCAGTAAATAGGGTCCTCAAACCAGTAAATGGGGTCCTAAAACCAGTAAAATTGGACCTCAAACCAGTAAATGGGTCCTCAAACCAGTAAAATGAGTCCTCAAATCAGGAAAAGGGTCCTCAAAACAGTAAAATGAGTCTTCAAACCAGTAAAAGGGTCCTCAAACCAGTAAAATGAGTAACAACTCGTCTTTCCACCTCTACCAGCCGTCCAACCTCCACCATCTGTGACCAACACTGTCTCCTCCTTCCTTTCCTTCCTCCTCCTCCTCCTACTCCTCATCGTAGCCAAACCAGGATCTTCAGGCCTCCAGTGGACCTTCATGTTTCACCACAGAAACTTTACCAGTTTGACCAAAACCGGACGACACGTTGACCTCAAAGGAAAAACTTTCCCTTCAGCACGAAGCGATCCAGGACTGTTACTAAGGACTACAACTCCACCACAGTAGGACTACAACTACCACATCACTGTTATCTGTCTCTTCTGTCTACCTCCTCCTCAAGAACTCTAAAGACACCTTGATGGATTTTATTTTGTTCGTGTTTGTGCGACTTGATCTGCTTCTTAACTCTCTAGAAGGTCCAGATCCGACCCCCTTACTCATGGAACCTGGTTTCTTTAGTTACTAATTTACTCCTCCGTCTAACGGAGCAGTCAAAACCTTTTATTATGTGTCTGGATTTCAACGGAAAGTTCTCAGGGCGCAGTTTTATACGAACTACAGCAGACGGGAAAAAACTCACTTTGTCGTATTTTTGTATTTGCGTGAACAGGTGGAGGAGGACGGTTTGTAATCGTGATTAAAAACGTTTGGTGGAGTTTCTCTTAATTGGCTCATTTAGTCCCAAACATTCAGACTCACAAAGAAACCCGAACCAGGACCTCAGAGAGAGTTCAGAACCAGTTTCTCTGTTCTTGAATCGATGCACATAGAACCGCATGGTGACCGACAGGAAACAGGAACAGACGGGGAACCTTTGGAACATCTGGGAGACATTTAGAGAAGAACCTCAGGACTAAGAGGAACCGAACAGAACCAGATCCAATCAGAACATTCCTCACTTAAAAACATGTTTCCAACTCGTCTGTGGGTCCAGTTCTTCTGTGGAACCGTTTAAACCTGTTTAAAGTCTAAATTTTGGTTTCTGTCAAAAACATAAACAATCTTCCTAAACGTTCCTGATCAGTTTATTTCTGATCAAAAGTTCTGGGTTATAAAATATCTTGTCATTTAAAACCTTTTCTTTAATGAGGATGTTAAATTATTCTGGTAAAACCTTCCTGTTCAGGATGAACTAATGCTTCATCTCCACTGCATGCTGCGGCTCTGTTTGGTTTTCTGCTAGTAAAAGTTGTGTATAGTACACGGTACTGGATACTAGAAGGTGGAGTTAAAACACTTCTGACCAATGATTGGTTGTTGAGAATCATCAGAGAACATGTGACATCCTGCACAAACCAACATAAAAAAAAAACATAAACTACACCGTACACTACATATACTGTGGCGTACATTACGTATACTAAGAACACTACCTCCACTACGCCGTACACTACACCAAACACTACGTATACTATGGTGTACTCTACATATACTACTACGTAAACTACACTTTACACTACAAAAACGACACAATACACTACATACACAACGTTGTACACATGTATACTACACCAAACACTACATAAACTACACTGTACACTACATAAACTATACCGTACACTACATAAACTACACCATACACTACATAAACTACTACGTAAATTACACCGTACACTACATAAACTACACTGTACACTACATAAACTACACCATACACTACATAAACTACTACGTAAATTACACCGTACACTACATAAACTACACTGTACACTACATAAACTACACCGTACACTACATAAACTACACATACACTACGTAAACTACACCGTACACTACATAAACTACACATACACTACATAAACTACACCGTACACTACATAAACTACACTGTACACTACGTAAACTACACCATACACTACATAAACTACTACGTAAACTACACTGTACACTACATAAACTACACGTACACTACGTAAACTACACGTACACTACGCAAACTACACCGTACACTACATAAACTACTACGTAAACTACACGTACACTACGTAAACTACACCGTACACTACATAAACTACACGTACACTACGTAAACTACACATACACTACATAAACTACACATACACTACATAAACTACACGTACACTACGTAAACTACACCATACACTACATAAACACGTACACTACATAAACTACACTACGTAAACTACACATACAACATAAACTACACGTACACTACATAAACTACACTACATAAACTACACATAAACATAAACTACACGTACACTACATAAACTACACATACACTACATAAACTACACTACATAAACTACATAAACTAAACTACACATACACTACATAAACTACACGTACACTACATAAACTACACGTACACTACGTAAACTACACCATACACTACATAAACTACACCATACACTACATAAACTACACGTACACTACGTAAACTACACATACACTACATAAACTACACGTACACTACATAAACTACACGTACACTACATAAACTACACCGTACACTACATAAACTACACCATACACTACATAAACTACACGTACACTACATAAACTACACGTACACTACATAAACTACACCGTACACTACATAAACTACACGTACACTACATAAACTACACTGTACACTACGTAAACTACACCGTACACTACATAAGCTACACCGTACACTACGTAAACTACACCGTACACGACATAAACTACACTGTACACTACGTAAACTACACATACACTACATAAACTACACTGTACACTACGTAAACTATGGCGTACACTACGTATACTACGCTGCACACTTGGAATACTCTGTACTGTGAGTACATTAGTGCTAAAACAAATGTTTAATTTGGATCATTGATTTTTAGAATGGTGACTTTGTGAAACCTTAATAACTACCGACAGCCAATAAGATTGATATTGAATATTGATCGAGTGGAGCTGATCTATGCAGTGGCTATGAAGCGTACCTGACATAATACTTCCTCCATCCAGACTGCTTAAATTTGACCTGAAACTCTAAATATAAACTGTTGAATGAGGTCTGTGGTCGTCCAGAGAACCCAGGACGAGATCAAACCCACGGTGGACCAAACTGAAGTATTCATGTTCCCCAGAAGATGAACCCTTAACCTCAGACTCCTCATCCTCATTGAGTCTCACAGACGGGTTGGAAATATTTAAATCTTTATTGGTTTCTTTAATTTTTTGGGTCGGTGGGAACTAAAACCAAACGTTCTCTTCTTTCCCAACGTGGCGTTAGACGGAGGGAGGGTGCGTTTGTTTTGTGTGTCTGTCCGTCTCCTCCTCATGTGTCCGTCGCTGTGACCTCCTCATGTGCTGAACTGTAATAAAGCATTTCAAAGATTAGCCGTTAGTGTGATGGACGCACTGCAGGAGCACACGGATGTCAGGTGATTGCATCATTCAACACAGTGTGTGAGTGTGTGAGTGTGAGACGGAGAGAGCAGGCATGAAAATGAACAATATGTTTTTGTGTGTTTGTGTGAAAATGTGCCGCCACAAGATGGAAGCTGTGTGTGTGTGTGTGTGTGTGTGTGTGTGTGTGTGTGTGTGTGTGTGTGTGTGTGTGTGTGTGTGTGTGTGTGTGTGGGCTTGTCATCTCAGTGATGGTGTTGCTATCAGAGAGAGAAAGACTGGTTGTCCCTGACGACGGTGCGCCGTGTTGCCTGGCAACAGAGCTAACAATGGCCCACCACCAGTGTTATAGAATGTGGGCGTGGCCTGAGAGAGTGCCAGAGGAAGGGGGGCAGTGTGTGTGGGGGGGGTTGATGGTTGATGTTTGTCATAAATCTGCAGATGAAGCAGGTTTTCATTGAATCAGATCAAACACTGAAGTCCATGTTTTCCTCATAACGTCCTTCAAAATACAATTAATTAATAATTATATTCATTCTTATGCGAAAATGCAGACATTGTTGAACTTACATCGTCTAACATATCTGTAAGTTTTCACTTATAAATTATTAATGATCGCATGATTAAACCTTCAGTTTCATACTACGTAGTTCTTTCTACGTAGTAGCACAAAACGTAGTCGCTGTGAGGAAGAGGAAGCTGTGAGGAAGAGGAAGCTGTGAGGGAGAGGAAGCTGTTAGGAAGAGGAAGCTGTGAGGAAGAAGAAGCTGTTAGGAAGCTGTGAGGAAGAGGAAGCTGTGAGGAAGAGGAAGCTGTGAGGAAGAGGAAGCTGTGAGGAAGAAGAAGCTGTGAGGAAGAAGAAGCTGTGAGGAGGAGGAAGCTGTGAGGGAGAGGAAGCTGTTAGGAAGCTGTGAGGAAGAGGAAGCTGTGAGGAAGAGGAAGCTGTTAGGAAGCTGTGAGGAAGAGGAAGCTGAGGAAGAAGAGGAAGCTGTGAGGAAGAAGAAGAAGAAGCTGTGAAGCTGTGAGGAGAAGAGGAAGCTGTGAGCTGTGAGGGGAAGAGGAAGCTGTGAGGAAGAAGAAGCTGTGAGGAAGAGGAAGCTGTGAGGAAGAAGAAGCTGTGAGGGAGAGGAAGCTGTTAGGAAGCTGTGAGGAAGAGGAAGCTGTGAGGAAGAGGAAGCTGTGAGGAAGAGGAAGCTGTGAGGGAGAGGAAGCTGTGAGGAAGCTGTGAGGAAGAAGAAGCTGTGAGGAAGAGGAAGCTGTGAGGAAGAGGAAGCTGTGAGGAAGAGGAAGCTGAGGAAGAGGAAGCTGTGAGGAAGAGGAAGCTGTGAGGAAGAAGAAGCTGTGAGGAAGAGGAAGCTGTGAGGAAGAAGAAGCTGGAAGAGGAAGAGGAAGGAAGAAGAGAAGCTGAGGAAGAAGAAGCTGTGAGGGAGAGGAAGCTGTTAGGAAGCTGTG